>NC_048303.1:101281786-101299286 GCF_013100865.1 Trachemys scripta elegans
GAGTAACTCCATTCAAGTGAATGGAATAACTCTGTCTTACCCCACTGGAACTGAGACCAGAATCTGGCTCAGGGACTTCGGGTTCTTTTGTACTTGAAACAGATTATCATAATCAGAAATGAGTCCCAAGTCTTGTATTTCTTTCCTGTGTCAAACAGCAGTTTTATTAAGCCAACAAAAAGCAGCAAGCAGCTTAATTTCAAGCAGATACTGTAATTGTGCTTTACAGATGGCTTGTATGTTGTATCTAAATAAATAGTGAGTTCAGAATGGTAGTGATAAGCCAGCTAATATGGTTTTTCCAGTTGTGAAATGTTTGTGTAAAGAATGCCTTTTTTTTGTTTTTGTTATAGTCTGACAGCTGAAGATGCTTTTAAAACCTTCTAGTCACTTAGAGTGAAGCTATACAACACTAGTTTGGTAGTTCTAAAAGGCACAGATCATATCCATCACTGAAACAGCAAGTCTCCGGGTTATGAGAGAAGATTGGGTATAGGAGAAGAGAGCTGCTCAGTCCAGTTTACATTTGTCACTAGTGACTAGCTTTTAAAAAATGTATTAGCTGTGCATGGTGGTAAGTAAGTTCCAGCTGCAGGGGATTACTGCTCTGAGTGGGTTGGGGAGCTTGGAATGCATTCAGTTCCATCAAGGGATTTGTGTCCCTCGTCATTAGCCTTAACATTACTAAAGCACTAAAGATTAAGAGCAGATCAGTGTCACCTGCTCTGAACTTTTGAAGGCTCTTCAAAATCATTCAAACAAATAAACAACAACCCCCCAGGCGCAACCCCCTCCCCCCACACACACACCAAAGAGAGAGACTTTTTCCAGTGTGTGGAGTGGTTTGATCCTGTGGCAAGAGGAAAATGTATCTTCTAATACTGTCTAAAGGACTATAGTAGTGACATATAGGAAATAAAAGAAAATATTCAGGTTCTGGCAAAACACTAAGTATCTGTGGGAGAATTAATCTCCCTACTCATTGAACAGGTCATAATTGTAATTTAGACCACAAACACCTTCACAAATACCTTTTTGTTAATGAACATTTTTGTGGGGAGTTTCAAAATCAAGATGTGTTGCAATATTGAGGAAATATTCAGAGGGCTTGAGTCGCACAGGCGTGAAGAGTTTTACTGTGTTTTTATTATATATATTTCTTCCCCAAGAATAAGGTAAGTGAGCACCACAAAGGTTTACTTTTTTCAGGGATTTTGAAATTCAGTGTACATGCCAGCAAGCAGTTTAGTGGCAGGAAGTCTTTCCTAGTAGTGCAGTCATGAACTGGTAAACTAGAAGCATCTGTAAAAATTTAGAGGGAATATCAGCTTTCTCAAAGCTCCAGCCCAAAACTAATGAGGTGCAAATGATAGCAACTGCATAATCCTTCTTCACCCCAATTGTGGAATGAGATATTGCGACAGAAAGAAATTAAGAAACGCGACAAAGATTTCAAAACTCATAATGTACTGAAACAAATTTAGGTTTTTTCAGATGATTTTCAGGTGACTTAGGTGAGCCAGCCAGCACTTTTTCATTAGCACAAAATGATTACCTCTTTCCTCATCAGCAAACCTATCTCCACTGAGCAGAATATTGAGATGTGGAGAATTTGGAGCACTAATTACCTTTTTTTCTGCATGCATGTTAAATTATTTATCTGTTCACATGACTGTTCTAATTAACAGCAGTTCCACTTTTAGAAAGAAAACTTTGGCTAATTTGCATCTTTGATAGACCCCTCCCATTGCAGAATAAGAGGAAGGGGTGTGTGTGGAAATGTGATTTGTTTGAAGGAACACATCTGGGGTCCGATCTGTTGTATCTTAACACCAGATGGCAGGTTTAGGCTGACAACTAAAACCCACTTTAGCCTGGTCACACAGTATTTTAATCTTTTACTCTTTCAGTCCATGCATAAGAAAAGTTATTGTAAAATTTGAACAGCTATTTGCACTCAAAGCTATGTGAGAATCTCCTCCATTTAGTTCTGTCTCTGCGCTTCCTGTCTTCCTCTATCTTCTCACCTCTTTAGTGTTTATAGGAGAGAGTGCTTCTCCTTGGCAACACCTAAAATCTTATTGTGTGGCTCATACCTTTTTCAAAGTGTGTGTTATAGGGGCAGAGGTGTGGCGCCTTAAGGTGGCTGATTCTTGTCATAACAGGCATTAGCCCTGCTGAGTAGTGACTAGAAGTGACAGCATTGCGTTTGAGGTGCCCGGAGGGCACTCAGTCATCACTCCTACACAGGGCAATGTACATCTGAAAGCACTGTGTACAGCTGCCTGCCAGTGTGGAATAACTTCAGAGAGAGAGAGAGAGAGAGAGAGAGCACCCCCTCCCCCCCCCCCCCCCACCAATGAGAGAAGATTTGATTTTGGGAGTGTGTTTGTGTGTTTTCTTAATCTTCACTAAATTTCTAAAAGAAACTCCCAGAAAAAGAGGTCAGAATAGTGCTGTGCCTTGTTCACCACTTTTTAAAATATTTTTATTCAGGTGCAGGTGCATATATATTTAGGCATTGAACATTAAGCCACCAAGTTATAAAATTGTGGCCTGTCATCTGTGAAGGATTCCCTACCATCCTCAGAGTCTAAATTTAATTTTCAATTACTTTCTAAAACAAGGATGCTTTCCCAGTTTTTTTCCCATTTACATTGTTTCTTCAAAATGGCTTCATAGAACACACAAAAGCTGAAGGTAAAAACATTATTATTAAGGTGTTATAGAGTTAAGCTCTTCTTGCTTATTAAGTTTTACTACTGAACTATATAGGCTTTTAACATGTTTCACCTGAAATTGAATGTACTAAGTTGTTACAGTACATGTCAGTTCGGTGAAACACAATAATGGAGAGCAGTATAAAAATAGATCTATACAATATCATGTTTTTATATTTGAAAGTTACAGGTCACATTCCATTTTGTATAAAACATGACATTTTTTGTTACATTTTTTTTAACCTCTATTTTTGTAATATGTCTCAGTAACATCAATCACCCTCTAAACTAGCCTTGGGCACTTTGCTTGTAAAGTTCTTAATGGATTGCTTTTTTAAGGATTCAAAGTGAAGTAATTTTAGATGGCTACTTCTGCATATATGGCTTATGGGTGTGCTGTTGCAAGATTGCCAATATTTTGATATTATATTTACACTAATATGTTAGTGATTTATTTCCAGATGTAGTAATGCAAAACTGGGGAGAAAATGCCCTTATTTTAATAAAAAGAAAGACTGTATGTTTTACTACTAAAAATAAAAGGCAACCTTAATTGGGCTGTACATTTTTTGGAGCAGACTGGTCCAATTGTGAGAAATTTGCATTTGTGAAAAACATGTCTGTCTTTCACTATGAGTTCTAAGTAAAGTACCTCAGTACAGATTCCCAAGCTGACTTTGGCAGTGTTAAATATACTTTTTGGTAGAAAAAAAAGTTTTAATGTTGACTTATGGCTTGGAAACACTGGACATGTTCTTCTCTAGTAAGCATCACTTTTCATATTTCTCAATTTTTCTTCTTCTTGAAACGCTATTTGATGTAGGGGGTGGAGTCAGACTCCTGTCACTCATGTTTCTATACACCAGTAGGAGCCTTCAGTATTATCTGAGAGTCTCCTGTGCATTTTCAGGGTGAGAGACTTGTGAAATGAAGCTGAATGATTCTGACATCCTAAGGATGTCTGATGAAACGCTTAGAATTAAAAAGTGCTCCTATCAGTTCAGATGAATACGTTATTAATTGTGGTGTAATTGTTCTCTAAAACATTAACCCTCCGCTTTATTTTTTCATTTTTCTTTTTAGTTCTGGACGTACGGGGAATCCCCTAAAATAAGAAATTCTCCTGCAGGTGTAAAAGCCGAATTGTAATTGGCTAAACGAGTTACATAGATTTGTATAAAACAGTACATGATGTCAGGAGTACCTTGTATTTTCCTCTTAGGAGGAATGTAGGTGAGTTGAATGGTTAGGTATCTCCACCATTGCTAAAAGGACACTGAGGCCAGATGAGCTAACCCAAATATGATGTGTTAACTTAGGGACAGGCTCGGGGGGAGGGGTAGCTCAGTGGTTTGAGCATTGGCCTGCTAAACCCAGGGTTGTGAGTTCAATCCTTGAGGGGGCCACTTGGGGATCTGGGGCAAAATCAGTACTTGGTCCTGCTAGTGAAGGCAGGGGGCTGGACTTGGTGACCTTCAAGGTCCCTTCTAGTTCTAGGAGATGGGATATCTCCATTAATTTTAATTTTTTTTTTTTTTTTTTTTAATATGTAAAACTGGGATTTTTTGGGGGTGGTGGGTTCAGCCAACAGAAGTGAAAGCCGCATATAGCTCCTGATTCGGGTTTTATACCCCTCCAAAGTTCAGAGTTGTTCCTAAGTGGGGTGTTGGTTCAATCCTATCTTAAGGATGATAAACAACTATATTAGCTTTTTCAGTATTTACATACATATACAATACACTTCAGGGAAGAAATTTAGCTCTTGCATGAGGAAAACGGCCTCCATAATTAATCAGAGGATCTGCTCCCACAGTCTCTAAACCGACCAAAATCCTAGTTTGTCTAACCTGTTTATGTCCATGGGATTGTTGCCTGTTTGGGGACTGTAGGATTGGGCTTGTCAATATTTTAAGAAATGTGCAAAATAGAACAGGTGAAAGCAGTGGTGGGAAATTTTATGGAAAAAGGTCTATTGCAGACACAGCCTCCATGTTTAGCATACTTCAGAACTTTGGGCATTCCGGGATGCTAATTAGCTGATGAGATGATCTGGTTCTAGGAAAGGCTCCCTGGCCCCAACAGAGTTAAATAAATACAAATATCTTCATGGCTATAAAATATAAGAAAATTTAGCTCACACAAAAACGCAGGAAACTTTAGCAAATTATTCTAAGGATTTTGTAAACTGTATAAAACTTAAATCTGTGATTCTTATTTTACTGTATAGTCCTTTTTTAGTAAATGCTATTAATATTTTGTCAGTTTTCTCAGATGACATCCAGTTGCAATAGCAATTTTTATTCTTTATATACATATTTTTGGCACACTCCTTTTATCTATATTTTTTTTCTCCTGACTTTTTTATACCCACTTTCATGGCTTCACTTTTGATTCCTTACTTCAAGACAGGAGAACAGGAAGACCTGTGGTTTATTCTGGAACTAAAGCCAGTGCTGCTGCATGAATTGTATATTGTGTGTGAGGAGGTGATGGTCTGAATCTCAGAGCTCTGATACTTTTTTTTTTTTTTTTTTAAGGCTAATCACATCTGTGTGAATGTGTTTGCTCTCCACTGATCTCAGAATCCACTCACTAGCCCAAATGTGAATAAAGTAACAAAGTAGAAAACTGTCTTTTCAGATCATTTAGAAAAGGGTTAATAAAAATCAACAACTGCTAAATGGAATACTTAACTTTAGTACCTACCATTGTTCAGACATACAGTACAAATGTGTTCTGCTTAAGTTAGCCGGAACAATGTCTCCAGCTAGTGATTAGGCTCAACTCCAACTTTCACCTCAGGCAAAATTTATGCAACTATACTACTGTTTGTCAGGTAATTAAAGGAAAAAGAAATATTAACCTAAAGTAAATTTACAAAAAAAATTATATAAATATATGCTTCAGTTGAGCAGGGAAAAAAGTCGTCAAAGACTTAAGTAACAGGCAAACATCTGGGGCTGGGATTTCCATAAGTATTCACTGATATTGGGCCAAATTCCATCCTTGGACACATGCATGCAACTCCCGTGAAGTGGTGAACCTCCTGTAACGTAGGTTATGGTGCCTTTAAGAGAAATGAGAAGAAAATCAAGTACCACTGCAAAAGGGAAATGGAGGGCAGGGAGAATCTATTTCTTATGTGGATCAGAGCCAGTCAGGTGTAAACGGTTGTTGCTTATCAGCCAGCAGCATGGGAGATGGCGCTCTCTGGAATACTTTGGGGAGGCTGAGAAACCGTAGCTGTCAATCTGAGGAAGGGCTGGTTTCACAGCATGTGCTGACAGACCAGGCAATCAGGATGTGTTGCTCAGATGGTCTTCAGTGAAACTCTGAGCAGTTGTTAGAACCTTATCCCTTGAATTCTGTTCCTTTAGAGGGCAATGTAGGGTCAAATCCCTCTTTGTAACATCTTAGATCTATAGAGTAATTTGGAATTATATGTATAAATCTGAGGGCAGAATCTGCCCCAGTGTCTGAGGCATTTTTCAAGATTAAAGCAACTTTATTACCATGCGGGGAATCCCAGTGTGAGACTCTCAGGCCCTATCTACACCAGAATATGAATTATTATTAACAGTCATAGTTTGGCCCCAATTTTGAGTAAAACATGGCTTAGCTGTTCATTGTGGATGGAGCCAATCTACATTATAAACTGTTCTTAAAACAAAACAAAGCACACGCATGCACACACCTGGATTCAAGCCTTGTTTTCTAGCTTTATAACTTATTTATATTGTATTTAGAGCCTCTTCATTGGCTTCCAAAGAGCGTTAAAAGCCAGTTTAGGTATAGCTAGGTTTCAAAACATGCTTATGCATGGTGGTAAAAACAGTTCAAAACCTTATGTCATTGAGGTCTTATTTTGTCTTTCTTTAGCAGGATGTGAAAGACTAGAAGTGTTGTAGACACAACCTGCTTAATCGCTAGATAAGAAGGGTGAGTGGTATTGCTGAGTTCCAGAAGAGTCTCATCCACGCCTCTTCTTTGGCCAAAATATTTCTTTAGGAATAGTTTGTGGAGTCACCAGGGTAGAAATTGGAACCGCCCATCCATACCAATGCATTACATCATTGCACATTCTTTGCAATCTTACTTTTTGTTTATATTATATTGTGGGGTCTAGATATACTAAAATGGCTCAAATAGATACATGTGACATTGCTTGTATGTTACAGTCTGTTCCATGTACAAATAGAAAATTGGTATGGCATAATCCTTGTATTGTGTATTAGCCCGTCATTATTTTATAAATCCTAATCATGGGTTTGGAGACTTGCTATCTCTTGTTGTAGATAGTAAGATCTATGTAGATAGGGCTGTGTACCACAGTGGGCCAATTAACCAACCTTTTGCCTCTGGACACCCGAATGCAAATTCTGGCCACCAAAGTGAAAATGGGTGTATAGTTATGATCTAGTCCTAGCTTGTGCACATTACAAAACTATTTGGCCGCACAATTCTGGCAGTTTCTAATCACAATAAAGCTGAAAACATGAATAGCAAGGCCCTTAGATGTCAGGACTGATGTGCACTGGGAGCTTTGGGGAAAGTTGGCACAGCACCTAGCCATTCTGTCATTTGTTCAAACAATTGCTGTCAGTCCATCCCGCTCATAAGCACTAATATTTCTTTGCAAATGTAAAGAAATAAGGATTTTTAAAAATCCCATCCAGATTCTCTTTTAGAATTTGCTTGAGATGGACTATATTCAGTATAATCAATGGAACCTACACTCTAGGGTTGGTGAAAATACAAAGTTTGAGGTTCTGATATGGAGACTTTTCAAGTTCTGCGAAACTCAGAGTTAGCAAAAGCTGCACTTTAAACTTGCCTCTGCTTCAGTCTGTTGTCCTGGAGTACAAGTATGCAGGGTCGGGAAGTGGCCAGTCTTGATACTGCTAATCCTTAGCACTCAGCACTTTCAAAGTGCTGTCCAACAGAAACTGCCTTTCACCTTCTGAGAGGTAGGTAAGCAGTATTATCTTTTCTTCACGGTCAGAGAAATTGTGGCAGAAAAGTTAAGTGACTTGCTGAAGACCATAGAGCGAGCCAATGTCAGAGTGGATTAGAATTTAGCAGTTCTTGCCTCCCATCTTTGTACTAGGGCCATTAGACTGTAGTCCCTTTCTCTGCACTCCTTCTGCAAACACTTGTGTCTGAAGTTGGGCAAATTTGAGTACAGCATGCATGGGTGGATTTGAAATGTTTATCCCACCCTACTGTGTACAAACAGAGAAATGAGCATACCAGATCGGGACTATTATATGAAATGACCATTGCTATTTTATCTGTTCAGTCTTCCCTGTGTTGCTAAATTGCATTCCTTGTCTATGGATATGCTTGTTGGCATGGCTGACTCCTGAACAGGTATATACAGAGGGTAAGCTGCTAAAGCTGTGTTAATCTGCACCTGTGTTCTGGCCAAGTCCAACCTTATGCCCCACCCCACTGCACAATCTCTTGCTATTCAGAACAGAAACAATCTGTATGGGGGTCTGGAGAGGCCACTGCTGGATAACTGAATGTACATGCATAAACATGTAGACCGCAGCCCTGATCCTTAGGCTATGATGACCATCAATTGTTCTTGTTGTAGCAGGTCTCTTGAGTGGCTCTTCACAATGTTTTGAGTGGCCTCTTCACAGTGTTTTGAAAGGGCCAGAAAAAGGTCATCCAACTTCCACTCTGCATTTTTTGCTCCTGGATGGGATATCTTCCCCCCACCTTCTTAGTGACAGAGAGTGGGTTGCAGTGTTGCAAAGGGATGGCCGTACTGTGTGAGTGTGTGTTTGTTGTGGACATAAGGCACCATATCGACCCCAAAAGTGGGCATCACTGATTGAAAATTGATTAGGGGAAGGGCAGCTCTGATCGTCTGAGTTCCTAGAGATCCCTAGTGCAGGGGTTCTCAACCTTTTTCTTTCTGCGGCCCCCCCTAACATGCTATAAAAACTCCACGGCCCACATGTGCCATAACTTTTCTGCATGTAAAAGCCAGGCTGGCATTAGGGGGTAGCAAGCAGGGTAATGGTCACAGGGGGCCCTGCAAAGCTAAGCTGTTCAGGCTTCAGCTTGAGGCCCGGTTGGCAGGGCTTGGGCAGTGGGGCTTTGGCTTTCTGCCCTGGGTCCCAATGAGTCTAATGCTGGCCTTATTTGGCAGACCCCCTGAAACCTGCTCGTGGCCCCCAGGGGGCCTCGGACCCCTGGTTGAGAACTGCTGCCTTAGTGGAATTTGAAGCTGCTCCCACTTGCAGACCTCTTGCCCTTGGCAAGAGTAAATCGCCCTCTCAAGGCTAAAGACTCAGCTGATGCAGAGAGTGTACTCTCTGCCAGCTGCTTTGAACTTCATCATATTGGCTTGAAAAAGCTGCCATTAGCATTTGTCCGTAACAGCTCATTCTGAGGTCTGTCCACACTTGCAGATGGCATAAAAGCCATTATATTGTGAGTGAAATCCTGGACCCATTGAAATTAATGGGAGTTTTGCCACTGATTTCAGTGGAGCCATGATTTCACCCATCATTCTCCAGATTGTTCACTCTATTTCTGGGTGTCAAAACAGGGGGAGATGCATATGTACACACACACACACACACACACACACACACTCTCCATGAGATGCATTTGGTTTCCTTTGAGACATTAATGTACAGTGAATACCATTATCCCTCCGAGTGCCTTAGAACTTAAAAGTTAATATGCAATGAAAAGGCACTCATCTGTCCCTGTGGATATATGTGGTTTATATTGGTAATTTACTGAAAGAGTGGAAAGAGTGCAGCACTGAGAGGCCACAGGTTTTCTCTGGGTGTGGTCCTTGACAGATTAAGTTAAATTTCCAATTGGAGATGTTTTGGTAGATTTCTTTTCTTCCAATATATGGACAATTCACTTTTTTTGTTTATCAGTTGGATAAAGTGTTATTTTTTTTTCTTTGTATTCGTTTTCAGGGACTTGCCTTTTTGGGAGAGGGGATTAAATTTCCCTCCTTGTTTTTCTTGCATAATTATCAAGTGTTAAACATCAGTGCTGTAAATTTCATGTAGTGTAATAGTAGGATTTAATGGTTAGGAAGCTTAAACAATGTATAGTATTTTGGGTAGGCATGGGAGATGCATTATGACTTTGCTTTAAATACTTTCTTCCCTTTTATTAGTACAGTGTGGCAAACAACATACAGGAGAGTCAGTCCTGCTTCTCCCCCACCTCCCAATCGGAGGAGTGTTAAGAGTATTACATGAAACGGTAAATGAGAAGAAACAAGTGGGACCAAAAAAAACGGTGTGCAGTCCAGTGAGCCGTGTCACCACACTCTTGCTCCGAGTATATATTGCATAATCAGGAGAGATGAGACAAACCAAATCTTTTTAGTCCATGGAGGTTACAGTGTCCCAGGAGCAGTGCCAAGTGTCATTATGTGAGTGCAGGTTACTGTGTTGAGGAGGTGCAGCCGTGCATTCTATGGAAGTCACCTGAAAAATATGCAAGAACTAAAAGTCCCATGATAAATGTTGGTGCATTTTTTAAAAAATAGATCTTGAATATATATGGTGTCTAGAAGTAAGTGAATTGATTGCTCTTTGTGTAATTTTCTATAACCTCAGTTTCCTTATGTACAGCAGTTTAAAATAGCAAATACCTAAGTGATCTATAGCACCTTCTACATGAGAGTTTCAAAATAATTTACAGACAAGTAATTAAGCCTTGAAGCTTGCCTGTGGGGTTATGATGTACATTTTACATGTGGTAAACAAAAGTGCATAGAACTTAAATGATTTGCCCAGCGTTCCATAGAGTGTCAGTTGAGGGAGCTGTGAATAAATGTGGAGTCCTCACCCCCACTTTGCTTTCACTAACTACTAGATCATCCTCCCTTTTCACTTTTAAATAGCAGACCTGGAATTAAGCAATGCAGAAGAGCTTGGAAATAAGATGTGGGGCTTTTCTCTTAAAGGTATATGACTAATAATAATCCACTATGTTTCTGTAGTGCTTTTCATCCAAATGATACCAAGTGGCTTTACAAAATGCACTTTATAGTAGCACACATCATTTCATGAAGCAGACACCTTTAGAATGGAACACAGAACCAGGCTAACACACGATCTATTAAGTCATTACACAATGGTTTAAGAAGGAAATTGACTGAAACTCTAATATCCAGTTGAAAAGGCAGGGTGAATTTAGTCACAGTACAGTTACCCGAACTGTTATTGTGGTTGAAACATTGGAGCCAGTACACTAGTCTTATGAAAAGTACTGCATGTACAGATGGAGCCTCACTGGTTATTAATAATACCTATCTCTCAGTGCTTTTCATCCATCGATCTCAAAGCACATAGCAAAGAAGTTAAGTATCATTATCCTGATGCAATGCAATATGAAAGGTGAGGGGGAGGAAATCCATAGGACTGATGTTATGTAGCACTGGCAGTATGTGTGATTTCATTGGTGCTGTAATAATTCACAAGTTATTTCAGTACTCAGTACATACTTTTTCCTTCTATTCCAATTACTTGTCATTTTCCACTTCATAAAGCAGTTTCATTCAAGTACAATGGGAGGGAGAAAACGTACATCGTATATATGGTGGCTGCTCTCTGTTTATGACATTTATCTTCACTCACAAGGTTAGACTAGATAACGTCACTCCTGGGTTATACCTCTTCTTACTCAAGAAAATAAATGTCAAAGCACAGATCAGCCATAATGTTGTCTCTGTATTCGTTAATGCCTATATTTTAAAGCATAGTCTCTGCTTTGGGCTTTCTTCCTGGTCATATGCAAACAAGCAAGCAGAGGAAACAGGCATACCACCAAAGGCTAGTTAAGTTGGCCTGATATTCTTTTTTCCTTTGATTCATTTGTTATAGGGCACTATTCACTATGAATGGGGCCCAAGCTGGAATGTTCTGAACTTCCTTATAATTGGGTTCATTCAGGTTCAGTGGTAAGGCCTATTTCTGTGGGTCTTTAAAAAAAAAAAAAAAAGTTGAAATCAGTTTCCTTATATTCTGCAGGGAAGCTGAAGTGCTTCCTTGCTACATCCCAGAGGTACTTGTACAGAAGCATTGTACCCCTTCCACCTCATCCTTGGAATCTTTCATTTCCTGCTAGCACAGCTTAACCGGCATCCCAAGGCTGCCTCTAAACTGTGTGTCCACACTGGATATGCACTTGGCTAATGGCTTCTCTACCAGGACAGCTGGTGTTACCTACTTCCCCGGGTGCGTAGGGGTAGAAAATTTATAGTCCAGCTCTAAAACTCTTTAGATTGTGGCTGCTGTTTGCAGCTGGAATGTTCCTGCCGATTGTCCCAGGGTTGAACTCCTGGGGACGGGTGGCAGGACATTCTTGGTGGAGGGCCCTTGGCTCTGGAATCAGCTCTGTTTGGAGACTTGCCAAAGCCAGAATTTGGCAGTGTTTGGAATACAGTGCAGCAAGATGCATCTGTTCAGCCTGGGCTTTCTTGAGGCTTAACAGTTTCTTGTTGTTGTTGGCAGTGTATAGGCCATAGTCTGGCTTTGTGGCCAAATTTGGCCATTGAATTTGATTGTTTAACGTGATGTTACATGTATTCTGATATGATGTAACGGATGTGACTGGCCTCGAGTAAGTAAATTACACTAGTTCCCAATTAACTTCTCTGAGTAACCTGTACTAATACTAGAGTGAAATCCTGACTCCACTGAAGTCAATGGGAGCTTTGCCGTTGACTTCAGTGGGGCCAGGATTTCACTCTTAGACCTCATCTTCCGCATCATTTCATCATCATTTTTTTAAAGTGAATATCGTTAATCATTTCTTTGATATGTGATTTAATAGTGTACTTTCTAAAAAGATGAAAATGTAAGTTTGTCGGGACATTCTCTCTCTAGTTTATGTGCTGTAATCTTGATGATTTTCATTTATTTCAGACAGTTTGCCAGTTGATTTTTAAAATTACATTAATGGAGGAATCACTTCAACTGCTACCACACAGAAAGACCACACAACACACTAGGACGGGAAAGGATGAAGACTACCATGCCTAATTTGAAACTGTAGGGGAATCCCCTTTAGTTGGGTGGGATGTAATGACCCAAGTTAGACTTGGCCGGGACTTGAGGGATAACACCTCTACTCTTGTTCAAGAAAAACAAATAAACCTCAGTGCCATTGGATTTTTAATGACCCCCCCAAAATCATCAAGATCTTCATATAGACCCTCAAACAGCACCGTGCTCCCTAATATTTCCCTGTGACCTTGACCCATAGAGAAGAGTGCCACTTACCTACCCATTTACTCCATTTATTGCAGAGTTTAGTTTTTTTTTTAATAGTGTCTTACTCAGGTACACCTCTACCCCGATATAACATGACCCGATATAACACGAATTCAGATATAACGCGGTAAAGCAGCGCTCCAGAGGGGCAGGGCTGCACACTCCGGCAGAATATATCACAGTTTCACCTATAACGCGGTAAGATTTTTTGGCTCCCGAGGACAGCGTTATATTGGGGTAGAGGTGTATATGATACAAAAGACTTCAACTTTCCCTATGGAAATGATCCATTCCTTATAAACTTTGGTAGTTGCCATATTGGAATCAGGCTGAGAGATCACTTCCTTTCCTATGTCCTTTCATAGCAGTTGCAATCAGCTGGTTTGCTTTTGCTAACACTTTATTCCTGGAACTGACCTCCCCAGGGTTGGCAGTAGGCTGTTCCCATCTCTCTGCCACTCCCTGTGTCTGGTGGTGAGCCTGAAATGGGTTAGGGGAAGCTTCAGGACACTACAATTACTTTATCTGTTTGGTCAGACCTTTAATTTACTGATGAAATTGCCCATTCAATTGGGTCTGGAGATATTTTTATTCTGTTCTTTTTATTTTATTTTTTTTAAAGTGTTAATGGATACCAAGATAATGGGTATGCCATTTATAAATAAAATTCCTCTGCTTGCAGTTGGAGTTTGTGTTACTCAGGTCTCTTCTTCTCTGAGCTGCTTTTGTTCAGTGTCTGCTGTCCTCCCTGGATACTACATCTACCTTGGATTTGTTGGCATTTTTGTGCCTTTTGAAGAGGTTGTGGTAGTGATGCCAGCTAGCGGAGGCTCTCTGCTTGAGGGAAGGGGATAGCAGTGGCAGGAACACAATATGCTTCCCAGTAGTTGATGGCAGCATTTAGCTTGTAAAGCTTCAGGCCTCCTCAGTGGTGAAATTAATGAGATTGAAGCATCACTGTCTCTGTCTAGGGCAGGGATGGGCATCCGGCCCTCCAGACATTTTAATCTGGCCCTCAAGCTCCTGCCGGGGAGCGGAGTTCGGGGCTTGCCCTGCTCCACGTGTGCTGTGGCTCTGCGCGGCTCCCAGAAGCAGCAGCATGTCTCCCCTCCCGCTCCTTTGCATAGAGGCAACCATGGCCAATGCGAGCTGCAGGGGCAGCACCTGTGGACGGGGCAGCGCGCAGAGACGTCTGGCCTCACCTCCATGTAGGAGCTGGAGGGGGGACTTGCTGCTGCTTCCTGTAGCTGCTTGAGGTAAGCACTACCCGGAGTCTGCACCTCTGACCCCCTCCTGCTCTCCGAACCCCTTGATCCCACCCTCCTGCACCCCAGAGACCGCACTTCCAGCTGGAGCCCTCACCTTCCCCACACCCCAACTCCCTGCCCCAGCCCAGAGACCCAGCCCACACCCTGAACTCCTCATTTCTGGCCCCACCCCAGAGCCTGCACCCCCAGCCAGAGCACTCACCCGCTCCTGCACCCCAACCCCCAATTTTGTGAGTATTCATGGCTTGCCAAACAATTTCCATACCTAGATGTGGCCCTTGGGTCAAAAAGTTTGCTCTAGGGGTATGTGCTAGGGGAGAGGCCCAGTGCCTTGTAGGCTGCAGTACTGGTTTGCTAATAAGGCTTTGAATGTGGACAGCAGCACGCAGTGCTCGTCAGCATTGAGGCCAGTCAAGCAAGTAATTCTGTTTCTTTAAACTGTTTAAAAAATCTCAACCAGTTTCCCTTGACATTTGGGGATGTAATTCCATGGTATATATTCAACACTTTCCCATGGATTTGGTCCACTGGATTGGGACTCAGGAGTCTTGGATTCTATTCCTAGCCTTGCTACTGACTTGATATGTGATCTTGGGGAAGTCACTTCACCTCTACATGCCTCTGTTTTTCCCTCCCATCCTATGTATTTCTTCACTATACACTCTTTGAGACAGGTGTATTTAGGGCCTGTAGGTACTACTTTAATTCAAATAATTATTAAGAATGAGATCTTATACCCACCTCAGGTAAGGATCCTATAAGTATGGCTGTAGGGTTTTGGTGACACAGCACTTGGTCTATGCTCTAAGGCTTTTGAGATGTCACCAGAACCAGTTTGGTAGTTATAACCTTTCATTACATGATTATTTCAGGTCATTCTGCATGCTTATTTAATAATGTTTGATACAATATTATTCAGTTAGTATTTAAGTAACGTTGTTACTTTCATATTAAACCTTAAATGTGCATTTGTAAACCTTAAAGCATTTTTTTAACCTTCCTAATTTTTGGTAAGTTTAATTCAGTTACATTTAACAGCAAAAATATGCTTTTGGATTTGTTACTCACTTTGATACAATTTTTCAAACATATGAGAGCTGAAAAGCAGAGTGAAGCTGAAAGTTTGGCTGTATTTTAAGAACTATGTAGCAACAGGCCATGTTTCCATTTCTCAGTTTGTTGCCAGCAGTACTGGAGAATGGCTCTGATTACCCCATCTAGGTGCTTGAGGTATGTGACATTTAAATTCAGTAAATACAATCCAGTCAAGATATGGCTTTGCCTTGTGGTGTGGTCATCTCAAAGTCACACTTTTACATCCTTTAAAAATGTATTACAGAAATGTGGCATTAGTTTGTCTACTTCCTCTGTCCTTTATGCAGTCTCCTCCTGCAGTGTCATCAGTGCTGTATATACCACTGAGTGGTACATGTAATTCCCTGTAGAAGAGCCTTGAATACATACAGTTTATTTAGGCTGGTATGCCATATGTCAGCTGTAGCAAAGACCTGATGTTGAAATGTGCTGGTTGCTTTTTTGCAGGGTTCTGAGTACCCTCAACTTGCACAGACTTCAGTGAGTGTTGAGTGGGAGCTCAGGACCCTTGCAGGTTCAGGGCCTTATCTATGTTAGGTGAAATAGACTTTCTTTGGCGCGGGGATGAAAGGCCTCCTAAACCCCTTAGTTTCTTCTGTTTAGTCATTTGCGTTCATCTCTTTCCATAGACCCTTCATTACATTAGTTCTTGATGTGCTGAAGCAGCCCTGTTAATGTCTTTCATTATAGAAGACTGTCCTTAGTGCCATAAGCAGTAATATTTAATATGCATCTCTGAGTTTCCTGAGAGTGAATTGTGACTACTGTTGCCCCTCTTAAGAGGGTGAAGTGTTTACTCACCTCTGCAGCCAGCCAGCTCCTCTGACAGTTGTAGATGGGAAAGCTATGGGATCACCTTCTTCCTGCCCCATTTGGGATGGCTAATTCTGCCAGTAAGCAGCAGTTGCTTGTAAAGAACTGAGTCCTTCCTTCTGTATGGGACATAAAGGGTGGACCGTCTTGTGCTCTAGTCCTTTTTGTGCATGCAGTCTGGGCACACTCTGACCCTGTTACCGAAGAAGTTGCAGCATACCAAAGAGGATGTTCCTTTCCAAGATAGACAATAAAAGAAGATGTTTTACCTCTAAAGGCCAGATGAACAATTTTTCTTTTCCCCAAGTAACAAAATAAATGGTCTTCGTACGTTACGGGAACATGATGAGAGCTTTGGATGATCATCCTTAGAAGGGAAAAATCAAGTATGACCCATCTGTTTTGTGTGCCTGTCTCTTTCCTCCCATTCTCTTCCTGCGAATCCTCCTTCATATGTTTAAAGGTTTTAGGGGTTGTACGTTAGAATATTATCTCTGAAACCATTAATCCTCAATTGCCACAACATGTCCTGACACTCTGGCTTTGGCACATAGAAATGCATTTTACATTTTAAATATCCACATACCAGTAAAAGGGAAAACCCATTCTTTTTTTTTTTTATTCTTTTTATTACATTTTTGATTGTGTACATAAACACATAATAAAAGCTTATGCTCTATGAGAGACTTACAAAATATGAAATCCAAATATCACAAACATCTCTTCCAAAGTGTTGAAAACTGTCTCTCTTTAAACCTATCAGTAATGATGTTATTCCAAAATCAAGGCCACCAGAAATTCAGATTACCTTCATAGGAAGGGACCTTTTTACAAGTGTTTTTGGAAGACTTGATGCATAACTGGCAAGTGAACTATTTTTTTTTTAAATACACACAAACTGATTGAAAGGTATTTTACCAATGCTTCCAAAAGCAGCAAGCATTAGTTAGATTTATTATAGCTAACTAGAACAAACCTTCACCAACGAAGGTACTATACCATCACATTATAACCGCAAAAGTAAATATAACCCACCCTGTAGTTAGTGCCAATCACAGTGCCCTGTATTTCCATAGTTGCACATCTTCAGACCTACACACCTCTGTTTAAATTATCCTTGATCTAGACAAGTTTTAATCACAGGGTTCTCAAACTTTTATTTGCTGGGACCCCCTTTGAAAATATTTCAGGATGTGATGACCCCCCCTACTGCTGGCGGCAGCCCTGCCTTTAGAGCTGGGTGCTTGGCCAGCAGCTCTGGTGATTTTTCCCCCCCCCCGTGCATAATAGTGTTGTCACCCCCTTTTGAGTCAGGACCCCCAGTCTGAGAAACTCT
>NC_048303.1:101304286-101307565 GCF_013100865.1 Trachemys scripta elegans
CTCTCTTTCTCATGCTATTCAACATGACAGGCACTTGCTGAAGTCGCAGCTAATATATTTGCACTCTAACGGCTGCAGTGCTGAGTATCCTTGAGTATGTTTGCCTTAGAAATGAATGCTGGCAATTTTTTTCTGAGGGAAAAAAAGCTCTCTAATGCAGAGGACAGTCATTTTATTTAGGATTCTAAACAGGCACATGGAGTAACCAGAATACTTGCAACTAAAGTTGATGGATATTACATTAGCTGAGGGTTATCCATATGTTTCTGCTATGCTATGAGGATAACACTATTGAAATAATAGAAGAAAGTTTTTTATGGACTTTTTCCTCGTCATAATAGAATTATCCAAGTGTCTGTGTTTACTATCTTGTGACCCTTATCGATACAAATAAGCAATAATGTCTGCTGGAGTGAGTGTTGAGCAG
Organism: Trachemys scripta elegans; assembly: GCF_013100865.1. Taxonomy (NCBI): domain Eukaryota; kingdom Metazoa; phylum Chordata; order Testudines; family Emydidae; genus Trachemys; species Trachemys scripta. The sequence continues at coordinate 101,304,714 of NC_048303.1, forward strand.
TCATTATGTAAGTAATTTGGGTTCGACACACTCTTTTTTGTTCATGACTATTGTGCTCATGAAAGGCACCAGCCTGAGAGCACTGTCGTATGAAGTCCTTTGTTTACTCACTGAACAGGATAGCAATTGCAGGACAGTCTTTCTATCACTGTCTCACCCTTGTGTTTCCACCATGATTTGGAAGCACATTTCTGAGGGCAGAATTGAGTTTCTTTGCCCATTTGGTCTTTGATATCACTGCTGACAAAAGCCAATTTGATGTCAATTGTGTTGGTAGTTTTTGTGATAAGGATGCTTCTCCAAAATGAACTGGATTGAGATAAACAATTCATTTCACAAAAGCCATACTGATGACCCTCCAGAAGTTATTACTGAAAGCTGTTCTGTATGGAGCTTTCCTTGAAGATCATTAGGAAACTACACACACAGTTGTACCAATTTAACTAAAGGTGTCATTTTATACTGCTGTAGTTAAACTGGTGCTCCTTTGTGATGTGGACACATTTATATCCATTTAAACTTGGCTTGCATCAGTATACTTTGTGCTGGTAAACTTACTTGCGTGAGTTTCCCAGTTTTAAACTGGTACAAGAGACTTCATACACAAAAGTTGCACCAGTTTAACTAAACTGATTTAAGTAAAACAGAATGGAACCTCTGTGTATAGACAAGCTCCAACGTAATGGTATTTCTTACACAACACCTATTCATTTTGTGCTCTGTAGGATTGCCAGGTGTCCAGTTTTCGACCGGAACAGCCATTCGAAAAGGGACCTTGGCGGCTCTAGTCAGTGGTGCTGACTGGGCTGTTAAAACTCTGGTTGGTGGTGCAGCGGGGCTAAGGCAGGTTCCCTGCCTGCCCTGGCTCCATGCAGCTCCCAGAAGCAGCGTCATGTCCCCTCTCCCACATCCCAACCCAATGCTTCAGCCCGGAGCCCCCTCCCACACTCTGAACTCCTCATTTCTGGCCCCACCCTGGAACCTGCATCCCCAGCTAGAGCCCTCACCCCAACCCCTTGAGCCATCCCGGTGAAAATTAGTGAGTGAGGGAGGGGAGAGGGGGAGTGGGCGGGGCATGGGCGAGGCCCCAGGAAGGGCGGAGCAGGGGGTGGGGCAAGGGTGTTCGGTTTTTTATTGCAAGTAGTTGCTCAATGCAATTCAAGGTATTAGTTTTAACCAAAAAAGCCTAAATGGTTTTCTTCAAGACTGCTGCTAGCTTATCCTCTACCTTGACATATGTGCTCAAATGAGGGCCCACTTGCTAGAAGTCCTTGTATTCAGCAGTCTGGAGGTGAAGTGCTCTTTGGGCCTGGAGATCTTGACTCTATAATTCACTCCCCATGTTGGTCTGAAAACTGATTGGTTTCTCAACATGTCCAGGTCAATAATCTGTTCATGCAAGGCTTTTCCTGAGAGGGTGTGCTGGTGTCTTTTGTGATAAAAGGAAAATTTCAGAGTTCTCCTGAGTTGGCATTAGTTTCATTTTTTTTTTATGTACTTAAGGCTAGGGGCTCTAGTTCATGCATTTAATATACTGGAAAAAATAACAGAGAGCAATATTGCTTGTCCTGCACACCTGCACAGACCAATAAGCAGGTGTAAAGTACACCCTCTGTACCTGTGTTAGCCAGAGCAGTACTGCCTGTGTGCAGAGAAGTAATCTGCATCTGGTGGTGGGTTGGAGCAGATCACGGCCCCCTGGGAGCAAGGTGGGAAGAAAGGACCAAACTGTAACATAATTAATTCCATGATCTGCGGTTTGGGCAGCCGGGCTATGCACTGCCTCTTAAACAGGGCAATTTTTTAACCCATAATAAATAATGTATGGTCCCTATCAACTTGGCTGGATTCAGGCATGTAACTTCTAGGTGCAGGGCCCTGTACTAGTAATCTTTTAAAACACACTGCGTACTTGTTTATAATGAACAGCCACTATTTAGTATACAATATTTACAAACTTTGAAGCCCCACTCCTCACTCCAAACTTGCTCCTTCTTTCTTGCTTTGAAGTAATTCAGGTCTGCCTGAGTTAAATCACTTGCCATATGTGGGGTGCCAAAGTTGTCTCACTTCTCTAACATGCTTGAAGTCTATGCCCTCTGTTGCCCCTTTCATTTTCAGGGTCTTTTTGAGCCTGTTCAGTGTGACCTACTTGTCCCTTTGTCACTATTTCTTGTTAAAGCAGCTTTTCTCTCACTGTGGCTGCTCCATCCTTTGAAGGAAGTATTGACATTTCTGAGATGTTGACAGGCTGTATACTCAATCAGAGTAATCAACATTTACAACACAACTGCCCTCATCCGTTTCAATTAGTTAAACGTTTACCAAGTTTTAAATAAATCAGAGCTGGTGTATCCTCACCAGCAAATTGACTGATCATGAAAGTTCTGGATTTCCATTCCGGGAGTCAGATGGCATCTACCAGTAGAACAAGTTCAACAGTATCATCCAAGCTTCCCCTCCCTTGTCCCACTGCAGGTCCTCAAACCTCTAACAGAGGAAATTATCTCATTGCGTGAATGGTTGTGTAGTTTTCATCCCCATTCAATCCTTGGTGTCACATTTAAGCAGTCCTTTGAAATATATACTACTTCTATAAATCTGGAGCAGGAATTCAGGTAGGAGGGGGCTAGGGAGGTCTAGACTGAAGTGAAGAGATGGAGAGAGTGGGTAGCTTTAAGGCTAATACTCCTTTCTTTATTCTAATAAAGTAGGGTTACCATATTTAAAAAATAAAAAAAGAGGACACTCCACGGGTCCCTGGCCCCGCCCCTTTCCCACCCGGCCCCCGCCCTAACTCCCCCTCCTCCCTCCCAGCCATGCAAAAAGGGCTGCCCAGTGCTACCGGCTTC
>NC_048303.1:101307939-101352939 GCF_013100865.1 Trachemys scripta elegans
TCGGGCAGCTAGGCTCTTAAACAGAGCCGAAGAGTCCGGGGAGGAGCAGAGCAGCTGGAGCCCGGGAGGGGAAGTGCCCGGCCGGTATTTTTCCCAGACATGTTTGGCTTTTTGGCAATTCCCCCCGGACGGGGTTTGATTACCAAAAAGCCGGATATGTCCGGGAAAAACCGGACGTATGGTAACCGTAAATAAAGTTCCTTATCCACTAATAAAAGAAAGCATTTCTTTCTGCAATTCTTCACCATTATATGATTCAGTTAACAAGGGTCCAACTTATAATGTCAGTTTTCTTATGATTTAGACACTTGTCTACAGAGAACAGCACTAGAACTTTGAATCTGATTTCACATAGGGCTTATCTCCACTTAAAAGTTAGGTCAACCCAGCTGCATCGCTCAGGGGTGTAAAAAGTCTGCTCCCCTCAGCGACGTATTTAATCCGACCAAACTCCCAGCGTAGACAGTGCTAGGTCCTGTTGATCTAGCTACTGCCTCTTGGGGAGGTGGATTAACTACAGCGACAGAAGAACTCCTCCTGTTGCTCCAGTGAGTGTCTACACTGAAATACTACAGCAGTGCAGCTTCAGTGCTGCAGATCTGCTGTAATGTTTTAAGTGTAAGCATAACCATAGGTAACTAAACAGTGAACTTTCTTTATGTCCGTTTACTTTGGCTGGATTGTGTGGCTGCACTGACTTCAGAGTCTTCCATGGCATGCACAGAACTGTGCAAATGACATGATTAGTCCTTTTTGAAAGGAAATGCCATTAATAGAGTATTTGGCTAGGGCCAAATAATCCCCAAAATTTTAAAAAGCAGCAGAGGACATCTGAAGATCCAAGCTGGAAGTAGTTTTTCTTAGATACATATAGAGACCCCTTCCCTGCAGAAGGTCTTCCAAGTGAAGTTGCGTGTAGATATCCCAGCACACATGGAATTCAATTCAAATAGATCTCAGAGTAGTAGGAGCAGTAGAAGAAAACTAAAGGGAGTGGAGTGTTTTTAGGTCAGAGGAATTATTGAAGGCCTTCCCTTCAATAGGTATGCAGCACATAAAGTGGCAGTTCAACATTTAACAAATAGAAAGGTTAATTGAAAAATATGTGGAGTAGCATAATAATGTGATTAATGTATGTTGGCAAATAGTTACCTGGCTTTGGAATCGCTTTTAATCAAGTCATCACTTCCATCTGCATTACTCTGTTGTTTTCTATAATATGGTCTTTGCAGTGCAATATGGTTATACAGATTTTGATTCTTGGTCATTATTTCTTCCTTCCTCTTTTAAAACGTAAAGCCACTGTATAACGAAGCCATTTTCTATATTTTTAGTCATACATAGAAACCTTTTTTTCCCCTCTGCACTAGGAGCATATATAAAGCAGATGATAAAAATATTAAAAAAAAAACAACACCTTTTTAGAATCTATTTTCTTTGTGTCAGGTACCAGATGATGTTGTTGGCAGTGGTTAAGAGGGTCACAGGGCATTTAAAAACATTAGGCTGTGGGGAATAAAATTCCATGTCTGGTCCACTGACAAATTTTTAGAACTGTTTACCCTGCAGTAAGTAGTGCAGAAATGCTATTTCTTCTTATGTAGTTCTTACAATATCCTATCTACTGTATCTATCTATTCTTCAGAGAAATTACAGTAAGATATATTTGTCATAGTTGCTCACAGTATAACCAGGGCTGTCTCAACATTTGCATTATAGATGCTGCTTTTTAGGAGTTCATACATAGCTGCAAATACTGTTCCCAGCTTCAAACTTGGTAGGCAATGTTTACGAAGTAAGTGATTAGTACTTTCTTTGAGTTTGGAAGGATGAGGAGGGAGTAGAGGTGGAGTCTGATTGCTTTGTAATATGAATTTAAGTAGTTTTGGTGTTACAATGCAAACATTCTAAAAATAAAATCTGATAAAATGAAATAGCAGAATGTACAAGATTTTCAGTTTTGGTCTCTTTCCACAGTTGTGCATTGAGGCAAGCTCCTCCATCTGTCTGACTGACTCTTGGTATGGCTATTTATTATCAGTATATTGTATGTAGTGTAGTATTCTAGTGTTTTGTTAATAATTGATACATATGACTGTTGTCTGAAGCACATAGGAATGGGGCCTGAGCTCATTTGCTTTGTTAAAAGTGGGAGGTGGGGGTGAAACATTTGCAAATCATTGGCGTAGATTTAAGAGTCTTGAGCTCATCACCTTCATGTCCAAAGCTGGAATTTACCCATTTATTACAGACATATCAAGGAAAAAGAAAATGTCCATATAAATATTCCTCATAGTCACTGATTTGTTGACTCACTGCTCAGATCTTTAGACTGAAATTATCAGTCTCTTTCCAAGACAAAATACACATTTTTTTCTTCCTTGGCCTTAAACCAACCACTCTTTTTCCTGTGATCCCATATTTACAGAATCTGGTTGCTCTGCTTCAGCTAAAATAAAAATAAAAATGCTGTTTTACCCTCTTTCTGTCATGCATGGCCAAAGTAGATATTTTACAGTCAGTCAATATACATTTGATAATTTATATTTTGTATTTATAAGGAATTGTAACTTATGCATTCCTATTGGACATTCCCTAATGTTATATATTCAATAAACGTAATTACTGCAGCTGGTTACTAATGCTTCTTTTTTATTGTATAGCTGAAAATCAGCAACATTAGATGTTCAACTCTAAGTTGGCAATCCAGTTGATTGGCTTCATGTGTCGCAAAGTCGATTGCGGAGATACCATCAGGATATGATTGTTTGGAACATTTGTTGACAAGATGTTCCACAGTTTGAAGTCCATTTTTATAGTTGCAAACAGGATTGTGTCTCAGTTCCCCATTTATGGAGGAGGTTGGTGCATCTGCCATGTAAGGTGTGAATGTGGTTCTAAGTGGACCATATTTTCCGTAGGAAGGGAAAAAAACATTGAGTCTTTGTTGGGTTCTTGATGAAATGTTTGTTTGGTATGTTGGCATTCTTCTACTTTGCTAGCCATTGATCTTCAGGTGAAAAACCTGAGTCTTCAAGCTCTTGTACTCAAAATCAAAAAGATTTTCTAGATTTGAGTCAGAATCTTGGTATGTTGTTTAGGTCTTCATGTATTAGGAAATCCTTGTTCCCTTGATTATGATAGGACTCCTGAAGAATTCTCACATTGTGACTAATTTGGGATGAATGCAAGTGTGCCAGCACAACACAAAAAGTATTGTGAAGCTCTCTTCAGTTGTAACACTTCAAAAATAAAGAAATCTTAGCTAAGTGAAGTAATAATTGCCTGTTTTAAAATAATGTGTGTAAGCATGTCTCTCTGAGGAGGCGTATGGGGATAAGTAAGAGCGTGTCTGTCTTCTTCCTACTTTACTGCTAGAGCTAATGCTGGAACAGAGGTAGGGTTTGTTTTTCCTTGACTATCTAGTCTTAGGCTGTCTAGATGTTGTGGTTTTCTGGATTGTGACTTTTGTAATTATGATTGTTATACCCCTCAGCTTTCCAGATGTTAGTGGTCTTATGTTTTTGGAGTTTTGGGGTGGGGGTCTGTATATGAAGACATTTACGTTAGATATAGAAACATTAATTCATGTACATAGCTCTCTTTCACTCTCTTTAACTAGCGAGATGGAGTTGTGTGGCACAAAGATTTTCACTATGAACTTTAGGCTTTACTTGAAAAGGAATAATTACAGGCATTAATCTTTTATTTTTAAATTGTTCGTTGTCTTATCCTCTTTAACCATCCACTCTGCTGCTTTCTCCTTTGCACTTCTCCTTACTAGATTTTGCCTATCTCTGGTGCTCTATCACCTTGTCTGTCTCTTTGATGTCACTTTTGTCAATTGATGCAATCTGGTGCATACTGTGACATACTGAGAGTGTAATCCAGACCAACAAGGGGCTGTCGCACCTGGCCTGCAACCTTGGGTGTGTTACAATACCTTGCTAGCAGCATCTCCCACCTCATGCAGGTCATAACCTGAGTGTCTGCGTGTAACTGCAGTCTGGCAGCCACACTTGTTACACTGTGGCTCTCACCAGTCTCGGTGATGCTGCAGGGTGACCCCAACACACTCCCAGTCCCAGATTTCCCCCCCAGAAATTTGTCTTGTACTACCCATCCCTCTTCTGGACAGTCCAAGTATACTAAATCTATTATTCCTTTAAGGGAATAATATACACCATCTTACCACCTTAAATGGAGTTACCCAGATACTTCAGCGTAAACACACTGGATTAGATAAAACAAGTTTATTAACTACAAAGAGAGAGAATTTAAGTAAGTAGGAGCAATGAGGCATAAAAGTCAGAAACGGTTACAAGAAGATAAAGATAAAAATGCATTCTAGTGCCTAGTTTAATAAATGATGTTAGAGTCAAAGCGTAGTTTCTCACCACATGTTTCCAACAGCATTACTGACCAAAATGCCAGGTCAGGACCCCTCCCCCAGAGTCCAATGGCTATCTTCTCAGGTGTGGAGGATGACATGGATAGGGAGAGTGTCTTGGGATGTTTGCCCCTCCTTTTTATAGTTTCAGTCCCTCTTTGAAAAACATTTCCAGCAGTGAACCAAGAGGGGTGTGTGTGTGTGTGTGTGTGTGTAAGGAGAGGAGGGAGAGCTCATGCTGTTTATTTGCTAAGATGCAGATCTTTGTCCCTCCCCCCCTTTTCTTGACTAAGAATGCCCACTTGATAGGTGATGGCCAATCAGCTTTGTTGATACATAACTGGGGCTTCAGCTTGCCCTTTGTCTTTGAGAAATCTGGTTTAACCATTCCACAGAGTTATCTGGGAAAAACACTTCTGTCATGATTGCAGCTTATGTTCATGACTTTACACATAATGTTGCTACATGCATTTTATCATATTACTGATCAGCAAGTTATGAGATTTCAAACGATACCTCACAAGGCATGCCTTTTACAAAGATGATTACAGTAGTGTATAAAGTGTAAATACAGGAGTGCACTCCGTCACATACCAAAAACAAAAAATAAAATCAATTCCTTTTAAAAATATAGGAATAAAAGATTAAACCCTGAGGAGGCTGGTTTAACAGTGATATCTAGGAGAAGGTGTGATATCCCCAAGAGGTTGGGAAATCCTCATTCCCTTCACCACCTCCAGGTCCCCCACAAAAACCCAAATAAGCAAACACATGCATCCTCCCCACCTCCAGCCACAAAATCTCCTCACTCTATATTTGTGTATTTTATTGAAACTCTTTGGTGTTCAGACTTCAAACATCTATAAAGTAATGTTACAATTTTAAACTTACTAGGTCTCTGTTAATCCTGGTCTTTTTTTCCCTTTCATTCTCCTTCATGCTTGTATACCTCATGCTGTGTGTCGTCTTGGTTTTTTCAGTCTCTGTTATCCATTCCCTCTTCCCTCATCTCCTTCCACATTTTTTTCTTGCCTTCTCTCTGGCCTTAATCCAGATTATTGCAGCCTTTCTTCCTTTCTCTCTCTGTTCTTAGTGTTATTCTGCCTACCCATACTACTAGGTTTTTTTTAAAGTAAAATGTAAACAGATTCTGCTTAGGTCACCTGTTGTTTCTTTCATCATTAGAAAGTCGGTCTTTTAAAAAGTTTACCACTGGCATGTTACCCTCTTCATCCACCTTCCCATGAATTATGATGATAAAAGTTTGATGAATTATGTGGAATATTAATATATTGTAGTCATCCTTCCTCAGTTCGGGTCAACTGGGCAAGACAAAAGGACAAATCCTCTGGTCTGGTTGAGCTATGACTCTACCTGGGGGAATTTCCAGGGGTCCAGTTAAACTGGCTTTATTTCTTTTTACACTGGAGCAGTGTAAACTTACTGGGGAAGGTGACCATCCTTTACTTTTTGCATATTGCTTAGTACATTGGGGCCCTGCTCCAGCTGAGGCCTCTTAGGTTATGGTTATGCTACAGAGCTTACAGCAGCACAGCTGCATCGGTGAAGTTGCGCCATTGTAGTGTTGCTAGCGCAGATGCTGTATGCACTGGGAGAGAGCTCTCCTGTTGAATTAATTACTCCAGCCCCCAGAAGCGGTGGTAGCTATGTTTGCCGGATAAGCTCTTCTGCCAACATAGTGCTGTCCACACCAGGGCTTAGTCAGTGTAATTTACATTGCTCAAGGGGGGGCTTATTCACACCCTGAGTGACATAACTTGTACCGACTTAGTCTATGGCTACACTACAGTTTAAGTGGTGTGTGTGTACACATGCGTGCGTACATTTACGTGTGTGTGTGTATATATATATATCTATCTATAACGGTAATAATGGGGGAGGATCTGGCCATATGATTTTGGTTTGCATTTTTGTTCCTGATTTGGGTCTGCTGATGGGCTATTCAGTATAAAACAGACCACTAAATAACATTAAAATAATACCTTTATTTTCTCTTCATTATGCCCAGTGGGCAAAACTTATCCCTGATGTAACTCTACTGAAATCAGTTGAGTTTGTGAATTTTGAATCAGATGAATATGACTGAATTACTAGCTATTCTCCAGGGGAAAAAAATGTAGAAAAATTATAGTACTTTACTACAGTAAAACATATTATAGTGATTTAGCAGAAACTATAGTCATATTTACTACACCGTTAACGTAATGTACTATAATTTGATTAGTCACAGTGATTTACCATAATATTTTGAAGAAACAATAATATTACTGACTTAAGATAAAATTCACTGCTCTGTACTGATTTACAAATGTCATGTAAATTACTACAATCCACAATACTACAGTATTTATAATCCACTGAAGACTGTACTGTAGCATACACTATAATTACTATTAAAATGTATGCTTATTTACTATACTTCTGTGGTAAAGCCTATGATAATATAAAGCAATGTAAAATTTACTGTCATTCTAGTACTTCAACAAATCTGTGGCCATGTAGCACATCTTAGTTGTCATTATACTGCAGATTGTGGTCACTTGAAGCTTCACGGTAGAGCTAAAAGCACAGGCCTTACCACTTGTGCTACAGGAGGATCTCTGCGCTCTTGGCAGTGTGGTGTCTAATACACAGAGCTGAATAGTTCTGCTTGATCCCATAGAGGGCATGTTAGCAACCAAGTGCTTTAAAGTTTGTTTTTCTGCAGAGGATAGAGAGTCATCATGACTTTGCCATCCCATGATTTAAGGTAGACTTTTAAGGTGACCTGTTCATTTCATGAAAAGTTACATGGAACACCAACACATAATAGATGTTCCTTAAGGTGGACTTATTATGCTAGTTAGGAACAAGCCTGATGTGCAAAGCTTCTGTTGCTGGTTACTCAGCTAAGCAATTTCAGATTCACATCCTGCACCATCAGTTATTTTTATTATTTATTTGTTTAGTGCTGGACAAGATACAAAGGTGTAAAAACAGTCCTTTTCCCCCATGCAGATAGACCGTTTCCCTCTTTCACCCCTTGTGCTGGGTGGTTGGGGGCTACTGGGTCCAGGTCACTGGGGCTGGTTCTGCTGAATATGTGCAGGTATGTGGGAGGTGGTGCCCTTGGGACACAAACATTGACTTTTTTTCTTTCTGAATCGTAAGTTTCAAAGTAGTTTGCTGCTATTGCTAGAGTACGCTGGGGCCAGATCACACCTGTTATTTTTATACAGAAATTCTGCTTCCAGCAGTACACAGGTTGGTGGTTCAGCTCTCTTTCTCTATTTTGCAAACTTTTCATTCCCTTGGTGATCTTCACGGCCTAACAGTAGGTGATATTTCACATGAGAAATCTTCAGAAATTCCTCTCAGGAGCCTGAAACCATACCCCAAAATTGATGCATAGGCAAGCATCCATTCCTCATCACATTGTCCAGTCACTGGAATGGTGGACTAAGAAGGAAAATGTAACAATGGGATACCCACTTTACCTCCTGGACTCTTGACTCCATGTGACTGATGCAAGCCTATTAAGTTGGGAAAGCACACCTAATGCCACTGAGTATGGGAGCTCAGTGAAAGAAAGAGAAGCATAAACTTCATTGAACTAAGGTCACTAAAGCTGGCATTTCACAGGTTTTGTTGTCATTGTCACTTTCTAGTCCAATAAGAACAGGATCAAAGTGTTACCCCAAATGCCAAGTTCTTCCTTGAGTGTTTGCTCATGTCGATTCCATTCTAGGTGTGTGCGTGCCCGCATGCAGAGTCATCAGAGATTTTTGCCTTAGTGGTATCTGTAGCGTCGGCTGTGGTGCCCCCTTGAGTGTCACACTCATGTGCTGGTATATTAGGCGCCACCGACCCTACACCCTCTCAGTTCCTTCTTACTGCCTGTCACAGTTAGTCAGAGCACCTTGTCTTGCATTGCAAGAGCGTTAGCGGTTCTTACAGTCTGTTGTTCTGTCTCCTTTGTTTTTAGTTGTTAGGTATTTAGATCATTAAGTTAAGTGTTAGAGTAGTAGTTTAAGAGTTAGAGTCCGGGCTGGGACTTCGCCTCGGAGAAGGGCATGCCTCATTCCCCAGGCTTTAAGCCATGCTCCTTGTGCAGCCAGCCAATGCCCATTGGTGACCCCCATGATAGCTGTTTAAAGTGTTTGGGAGAGTCCCACAGAAAGGACAAGTGCGGGATCTGCAAAAACTTTTGCCCTCAAACTCAAAAGGGGCGGGATATTTGCTGGAGGCCCCTCCTTAGGCAGGCCATGCTTGTCCTGCCTCGGAGCCCTCTCAATCAGACTCCATGCCCAGCACTTCAGCATCGGTGCCCAGCGCACCGCCGGCATTGGAATCTGCCCAGCACTGTTCCCGCTTGCTGGTGTCTCAGAAGTAGTCAAAGTCAACGGGCCCGCTGGCACTGGAGGAAAAGGAGGTTTCGGGCAAAGGACCAGTGTTAGGCCACATGCCCGCCCCGGAGCTACTTGGAGGTACCGCTGCTGTCGGACCTGCTAGCCCAGCCAGGGACCCACTTTTGACTCCCGGGAGTGACAGGGGGTCCTGGCCCCTCATAGGGTGATCTGTGCCCAAAGTGGGCCCGGTTGCCAAAGAGCAAGTAGGCCAGCCAGCACTGCAGATGCCAAGCCAGGCCATGCCTAAGGCCCCGGCATCTATGGGCAAGTCGGTTATAGGACCACTCCCTAAAGCAGCGGAGCATCCCCGGTCCCCGGACTGCAGGTGTCGATCCCCATCACCATGGCCTACAACTCCAGCACTGTAGCCTTAGTCATGACAGCGATCCCCGTACCCATTGTACCATCAGGCCTCCCAACAGAGATTGCTACAGTGCAGGTCACCATTGCCTTGGCGGTCTCTCAGGTGTTGATCCCCCCCGGTGCGGGATCGTTCCTGATTGTGGCTCTGGTCTCCGGCTCCCTGGTACTGCTCTTCGGGCAGGCATCAGTCCTCGCTGTCTCCTTACCGGTTGCTGATGAGGGACAGTTGTCAGACTCAGGCATCTACAGCTCCGCCCTGGTCACCAGAAGGGCAATGGTCTGAGTCGGAAGGACAGTTCAATCCCTCACCTATAAAAAAAGTGAATCGCCACTGGGCCGTGAGACCCGCGCGGCTCCTGCGGTGACGGCGTGGAGGCAGGGGCAGTGGCCCCGCTCAGTGGCAGTACTGGAACCCGTGGGCTGTACCTGTTATGCCAGTCCTGTACTCCCACTGTTCCTCCCAGGCCGCATTGGACAAACTGCCCCCGGTATGGTGCCGATGCGGGGGCGCACAGCGGGCCCCAATGCCCAAGGAGCTGTCCGCAGACGAGCAAGAGGAAGTCGCCTCTCCCCCTGCGGTGCAGTTGTCTTCGTAGTCTCTGGATGACGCGGTGGCAGGCCCCTCGCAAAAAAGCAGTCCCCCCAACGACTTCAAGGAGCACCAAGCCCTGCTCAAAAGGGTGGCTGCCAGCCTGAACTTGGAGCTAGCAGGGGAGTCTGATGACCTCTTTAATGTCATACCCTCCTCTACCCCGGCCCGGGTCATGTTACCCATCCACCCAGTCATCTTACAAATTGCTAAGTCTGTGTGGCAGACTATAGATCCCCCTCTTCCATTCCATCTACCTCCAAGAAGGTGGGAAAGAAATATGTCCCAGCAAAGGGGTTTGAGTACCTGTACATCCACCCTCCAGTGGGGTCCCTGGTCGTGTCCGCCGTCAATGAGAGGGACAGGCACGGCCAGACAAGTGGCACGCTAAAAAAATACAGACGTCAAGAGGCTGGACTGGGATGCTACAGACTTGGCAGCCAGGGTAGTTGCCTCTTCCTCCAGGAGGTGCAGCTCCTGGTTACAGTCCTCCGGGCTGTCCCAAGAGATGCAGACTACCCTTCAGGACCTCTGTTTGAGGAGCAGGGCTCTTTTCGGAGCTGACTGATGCACGGCTCAATGGCCTTAAAGACTCTCATGCCACCCTCCATTCCTTGGGCCTACACACCCCTCAGCAAGCTAGAAAGCCATTTTGTTCCCTGCCTCCATCAAGGTCCTGGGGTGTCCCTCGGTACAGCTCCTACAGGAAGAAGGACAGAGATAAAGGATTTAAACGGCATCACCCTTCGTCTTCACGTTCCTCTGGCCAAGGAAGCCAGCAGCAGGTATTTTGAGGATGCACCCAAGGATTGCACCTCAGCCATTTCTCCGGATCCACCCTCCTCCTCTTTCCTCACCTGCCTGTGCCCCTTCTGGTCAGCCTGGTTGTGGCTGACCTCGGACTGTTGGGTGCTTGACATAATATCTTCAGGCTACACCCTGCAGTTTGTGGCTGACCCTCCCTCCCAACCCCGTTCCTCATCCCTTTTCAGGGACCCTTCTCATGAGCAACTACTCATTCAAGAGGTCGAGAACCTCCTACACCTGGGGGCGGTAGAGGAGTTCCCTCCAGACTTGAAAGGGAAAGGGTTCTTCTCCTGCTATTTTCTAATCTCCAAAGCAAATAGGGGCCTGTTCTGGACCTGCACCGCCTCAACAAGTCTCTCAAGAAGTTGAAGTTTCACGTGGTCTCTCTGGCCTCCTCTATTCACTCCCTGGATCCAGGAGTTTAGTACACTGGCCTCGACTTAAAGGATGCATATTTTCATATTTCCATTTTCCCAGGGCACAAGTGTTTCTTCCATTTTGTGTTGGTCCAGCACCATTTACAATTCACGACGCTGCTCTTCAGTCTCTCGTCAGCCCTGAGACCATTTACAAAGTTCATAGTGCCAGTGGCTGCTTACCTGAGGCACCGAGGGATGCAAATTTATCCATACCTCGATGACTGATTAATATAGGGTCGAACCCGGGATTAGGCGCGGCATCATCTCAGCCTGGTTTGCTCCACCTGTCACGAGCTGGGGCTGCTAATAAACGAGAAAAAGTCTATCTTAATTCCAGTGCAACTCATAGAATTCATTGGAGCCTTCCTCCCTGAGTCTCGGTTCCAAGCCATGCAGACCTGATCTGGTGCGTGCAAGCCCCACCGTCTTACCACTGGTCACCCGTGCCTGCAATTGTTAGGCCACATGGTGGCCTTCACTTACGTGGTCTGCACGCGCGGCTCTGCCTCAGGTCCCTGGGACAGAAGCGTTATCACAGAGTGCTCCATGGACAAATTAGAAAACCACTGGTGATAATGGGTTTAATTTACAGACCTAGCTTCGTGCGCATTTTTTCAGACCACTCTTGTACACGGACAAACATTCCAATATGACATAATGCTAAAGTACGATCATTTTGCCTGGTGAAGCTATTGCTTAATAAATAAAATATTGCACTCGTGAATTTGAAGCTACAGTAAATTAAAGAATTGGAATTCAGACTTAGAGATGTTGATTGGTTTGGTTGTCTGACTACTTTGTGGGAAAGGAGGAGGTTTTAAAGTTATGTTTGTGTTTGGATTTAATTTGTATGGTAAGTTAAGTATGAGATTTATGGAGTGCAATATGTACAATGTTTTATTTATTCTTCCAAAGACTATGAGTACATGCAACATCTGAATTTGATCTTTGGAAACCAACTTCAGGAAATATGGCATAATTTAATACTAATTGTCTCCCTTAATTACACCTTGCATCTATTTATTTGCTTGTTCAGTATTTATTACTCTATTATTGGTTGAATTTCACTTTTTGATACTATACTAACACATGATAACTTTTCTTTTTTATTTATATAACAAAGGCAAGAAATACTGAAGGGTTATTAATTCTTTTAAAAATATTAATTGGTTTATATTTTTCTTGCACTTAGAGTATATAAAAGTAGCTTGTTTTTCTGAAAACATGAAAATACATATGTACAAGACAATAACATAGGATTTTGATGTGGACTGAGTATGACATGTGAGTCAAGTCTGGTTTTCTCGTTCCAAAAATCAGAAATGCACTTCACACATGATAGTTTGATTAACAAGAAAAATGTGCAGTCTGATCCTGGAAAGTGCTGGAGTGCCCTCAAGTATCGAAGAAAGAGGTGATGGCTTAGCACATAGTAGGATTGGGCCCACTGTGTGCATTATTGTTGTTTTGAAGACTTGGTCTATTTTCCTTCTGACAAGGGTAGGAAATCCGATGGAAGTGAGAAATTCTTACTTTAAATTTATGAATGAGTAAAATATCCTCGAAGAATTTCCCAGCTACCTCTCCTAGTTAACTATATGTGAGTCTGTGATAGTGAAAAAGAATGCTAAGTGTGGCTCTAGTTTACATATGTGCCTAATATTTTTAGCTTTATTTTTAAGAGCACGCGTACAAGAGAAAATACAGGGTTTGTGCATGGTGTATTTGAACGTCTGTACGTATAAGCCTCCTAGGATGAGCATGTTTGTGCATTTGTAAATGTACAGTAAAACCTGTCTTAAGTGACCACCCCAGGGTCTCTTTGAGGTAGTCTTTAATTAAAGGTCAAACAAAATTGTACTGGAAACCTTCGGGAAACTTTAAAATGGTCACTTAAGATGGGCTGCCTATTAGATTTGGTTCTTTGATTTATACAGTGAAATCTGTACTAAGAGTATAGAGTATCTGTGGAGCCCTTATAGTTGAGCATGATTTCACTGTTTTTTCATTGTTTACCTGGAAGTGGCAAAAGGCTGTGGGTTGCTTAGATTCTGAGAGAAAATAGTTTTTGTTCCAAGAATGCTGCTTTTTTTTTTTTTTAGGTTGGTACCAAGGTTGTTTTATTGTGTGAATCAGGGATTTCAGTAAGTGGTGGTTTCCACCTAGGGAGATGGCTTTGCATCTTTATCACATGCCCAATATTCACAATGCAAATGGAAGGAGCAGAGGAAGGAAAAAGATTATAGCCCCCTGTGTATAAGAGTGCAACATGATACTTGCGTGCAAGTGATACAGCTTTGTGGAGTATGGAGCTATAATTCCATTTTCTGTATACTGCACCTTTAAATGTAAGAAATCTGCCTGCCTGTCAAATAGGAGGCAGAGCAATGAGGAAAATTTCAATATGGAGGATCAGGGAATGAGAGAGCCACTTTTTCTCCTTGATCTAAAAATATCACCTTTGCTGAAATATATAATTTGTATATGGAAAATGTCTATGGAAAACATAAGATATAATATGTAAACAATGCCTAATACATGCAAAAAACCCCCTGTATCATGCAGTAAGAAAAAGGGTTGTTCGGTAGTTTTTAAAAATTTATGTCATGCTTAGGGTGAATAATTGATCTTGGGGCCAGATTTTGGTCTCAGATATGTGTTCAGAGTTAGAAGAGACATATACATATTTGAAGGCAGAATTCAGTGCAAAATATCATTAATACAGCTTAGACAGGGGGTGTTTGAAAGGAAGAGATGGGGAAATGGGATATCTTTTATTTAAAACAAAAAACCTACAAATCCTCTATATAAAAAGGATATTAGCTGTATTTTGTATAATATAACATTAAGTAGTTAAATAATACATTGTCGCAAACTCATCAAGAATTAGTGGTGAGACTTTTCACATTTCTTACTTAGCATGAAATAACTTTAAATAGCTGCTTCAACTTCAACACAAAATGGCAGCCACTCGACAGCAGAATAGTTATCTCCTAGTTTAAGAATGGCAGAAAACTGTGGTGATTCTTGGCAAAAACTTAATATATAATGATGACCCCCGTATGTCCTTTAGTGATATCAGAGTCCACTGAACTTTGCCATATATTGATGAAGCGTTTTAGATGCAAAGGACTCACTTGATAGAGAGGAAGGATTAGCTGTGATTAAGGGGCAGGACTCAGGCAATCTTTGCTCAGTTCCCAGGATTGCTGCAAATTGCCTTTGTGACCTTGGGCAAATCACTTAATCTCTCTGTGCCTATGCTTCCCATCTGCAAAATGGGGATAATACTTTCTCCTATCCTTTGTCTTGTCTGTATAGGTAGTCCCAGCCCATGTACAAAGCCTGGTTCAGTGAGCTCTCAGCCTTGGTTTGGGTTAAGTAATACTTTAATACAAATATAATAATTTATAGTCCTTTCTACTAGAGGTACAGTCCGGTTCTTTCTCGTTTCTGACTGTAGCTTGGGCATTGTCCTTGATCCTGAATTCTTACTTGAATTTTTAATTAGCTAACAAAAGGTAAGAATTATGACGGTGTAAGAAGAATGTAAAAATCTGGGCTTGACAAATAAAACCATGAAGCTTTGTACTTTTAGACCAGAGGTCCCCAAACTGTGGGGTGTGCCCCCCTAAGGAGACACGGAGGAAAGTTCAGGGGTGGGGAGAGACTGAGGCCCGGGACAGCCCCCACGGAGGGTGGGGAGGGAGCGCCACCCAGCTTCTCTCCTGGCCCTAGCCCTGGATGCCAGCCCCAGCTGCCTGCCCCCAGCTCCGGGACTCTGGCCCCAGCCTCTGCCCCCTTACTCCTGTCCGCATCTTACTCCCGTCCGCACGCGATCCTGAAAAGTTTGGGGACCACCTGTCCTCTCTATTCAGGGAAATCTCCTACTGAAGTCAGTGAACCAAATTCTTTTTTCACTTACATACAGTTCTGCTGACTTCAGTGGAGAGGTAATGGTATAATAAAGAGACGAAATTGGCTAAATGGGAGTTTTGCCTCAGTAAGGATTTCTTTATTTGGCCCATATTGTGAACAGCTTGGCATTAATTAGAAACCTATGATATGCAGGTAGGTAGACACCTCCTTCTCACCCCCTTTACAAAGGTTAGGAAGGCATGGAAATGTAGGGCAGGAGCTAGATGAAAATTTTGAATAACATGGAGAAAATCAGGCATACTGTCTCTTGCCCTTTTTTTTTTTTTTTTTTTTAACTACAAATGACACAAATGAGCAGTAGGCTATATATATTTGGTGTAATTTTCAAGAACAGTGCATGAACATTTCTAGTGAGTGTGGTCTAGATGTATTTTTAAGTGAAATTATTTTTAATTGAGTGAGTAAATGAATAATTCTCCCTTTTCTGAAAACATAAGCATCGTAATATGTGGCATTCATCGTGGGTTAAGAGGAAATGTTTCTTGTGAGAGCTGCTTGTTAATATATTGGCAGCGCATCATTGAGCTTCACCTGTAGTGTTAAAATAGTTATATTTTCCTTCCACCTTCTTTAATCTGCCTTTTTATATTCAGTTCATAGTATACAATTCTACAGTACCCCTCTAAACCTAACTAATATAGTTGTTGTTGAGCTACATTAATACACTGACAATCTGGACTTTTAAATATGAAGTTTTTTCTAGTTCTCGACAGAGTGTGTGTGTGTGTGTGTGGGGGGGGGGGGGGGATAGTTGGCAGGTGCATTATCTCTATTAGAGTAGAAGGGGTAAAGCCACAGAAAAGTCAAGGGAAAAGAAGACTTCTTTAGAGGCTGTTTGGCATGTAGGTGCATAAAAGGTGAGTATAAAGCTCATGCATTGGTGGCTAATAGGCAAACCATACAGATAGATAGGAACACTGAGATTAAATCAAACACATCAGAAGCTTGTGTCTAGTCTCTGATAAAGGAACTAATTTACAGGGCTGTACATAGTAACCAAGCTTTTCTGTAATTACTTTAGAGAAAAGTCCCTGGTTCTTTACTGCTGTCACCGAGAGTAGGAATTCGTAATCTTCTAGAAATCTTTTTGTGTTTGTTATGTTTATTCACAGGAAAGTGTTTTGCTCTTTGATGACATGACATGTATGGTCCTTTTCTGCTGTCAGCAATTAGGAGAACGTCTCATCAGAGGAAGAAAGCCTTGTGACATAGAGAACATTTGCCTGCAATGTTCCCATGTGAGCTGTGGGCTTGGGTACCCTCTGAAAAGGGGAAAAATAAGGCTTTTGTTAGAGTGACAGGCAGGCAGCACAAGCAAAGTTTAACCTAAATCCTTTGGTTGGTATTGAAAAGTCATAAGCTTTCAGATGACACTGCTACATTCAACACGCTGTGTGATCTGGGACTCTGTTGCTTGTATCACTGTGTGAGTGTGTGTACAGTGTAAACATTTTATGAACTGCAGTTTCTGATCCATCGGTCTGTCTGGGCAAGAATGTCCCTTGATACTAAAAAGAACAGCAATCAGGACAGAATTGGTCAATGCGGCATGTCTAATGGTGGGAAGATATTTGAAGGACTCACTATAGACACAATAGACTCTCTAAATAGCCTCTTTGCACCCTGAGTCTTATTGCAAACAGGTTCATTAAGGAGAGACATTCTGACACACAGCATCACAGTAATGAAAGTAGTTCTGTTTTTCTAATATTGTATCTTGCCACTTCAGTTATGCTGCTGGTACAAGATTTCCCTTGTGTTGTTGTATATTTCTGCAGAAAAAGAATCAGTCTTCATAGAATATACAATTATTTTGTACAGGAATATATAACTCATACCTAAGATTCAGTCCTTCCTGTTTATGTGCAGTAGCCCAAATATAATTGGCAAACACTTCTTCCACACCAAAAAATGCCTGAACCTTCAGTTTGAAAGGCTTAAAGATATTGAAGATCAAGTTGTAATAGAAAACTATATAGTTATAATGAACTTTTCTGAAGATGTGCAAGAATGTAACAGTTGTCCATGATTGAATGTAAAATCAAATATTAGTGTAACTTTTCCCTGAAGCATCTTTTCTTTTTCTTTTTTTTCCTCTTTAAGGTCTAAAGTATAAGTTCATTGGGGTGAGGGGGGAGAATTAAAATGGTTGTACTCTATCCTACTTTACATATAACTGCAATGTGACTTCTTAACCTGTTGGACTGCATGATTGTTAATGTATACTAAGAACGTTACGACCAGGGGAAAAAAGGTAATATTGGCTTAAAAGTAGATATGGAAAATTTAATGTGCTCAAGTGGGAACAATGGCATATTAAAAAAAACACTCATGACACAGATCTAATAATTCACTTGCCCCTGTAGGACTGGGGTATCAGCTCTGATGCCGCTTGGTAGTTTATTTTTATATACACCCTTGGTCCCTGTTGTATATCCTGCGTATGGGTTCCAGAGAAAAGAAAGAAAATAACCTGTAGGGAAATCAGCTTAGAAACCTTTCATTAAATACATTGCGCTTCATAGAATGTCGTTCACAAAATCTTCAGGAAAGATAGAAACTGTTATCAGACTGCATGCATAAAATACTGTATTTGAATACTATAATTTGCTTTAAGATTAAATAAGAGGCATTTAGACATTAGTTATATTTCGTTATTCACTTTAGCTTGATGGATAATGCTACATGGGTTTTTCTTTTCCTTTTCCCCCCTTCATTGCACAGTGATCTTGACTTTTAAACAATACTGTATAATACATTCTTGCCTCTTTACTCCTTGCTTTTTTGGTTTTTTTAAAATGGGTCTGATTATTAACCACTTTTGTAAAGGGAATGGAGGTTTTTTAAAAGTCATTTTACAAGTTTATCCACCAGCTAAAAGGGAACTAAATTGTGCAGAGAAACAATAAAACTTTTTTTGGTACAAACTTAAATGCAATAGGTTTGTAGTTGTGATTAATGACATCGGTAATTTTATTAAGTTGAATCTCTGGCTTATCATTAGAGTTATATATTATCAATGGTGGGCCTGCAAAAACCTTATAATTTTTGTTGACTACTAATACAGCATACACTAGACCAGCCAACTGTGACACTGGTCTGCCTGTAAACGTTGTCTTTTATGCAAAAAGTTAATTCACGCCTTTGAACTGAATCTAGTTTGCTGCATGCAGTATATACTACATTTTGAGAATAATGCATACTAAGGGTTAAATTATGGGACCGCATTTTCAAGCACAACATTAACAGTCACAAACTCAGTTGAATTTATAGGGCCTAATTCTCACTAAAGACACTTTACACTATAAAGGGGCTTTTGAGTGAGTGTAAGAGCAGAGTAAAGGGGCTTTGGTGTAAATGAGGATGAGGCCCCCAGTTTTTTCTTTTCACTATAAAAATGGAACATGACTGGTCACCACCTCCTCCCCACCTCACCCATTGTGACATTCCTCAGGATTCTTCACGTAATAAATTAGAGGAATGGTGGAAAGTATTGCATTTTAAGTGCATGTGGTTGCAGATTCAAATCTTGTCTAATCTGATGCAGAAAAGGTGAATAGTCTCTTCTCCCTGTGCAGAGGATGAGACAGAGACTGACCCATACGTGACAGATCCTAGTCACGTTGCTTAATATACTACTAGAAGGTGCTCAGATACTACAGTGATGAGGGCGGTGTCAAAATCTCTATAGAATAGAACAGGATGCAGTTTGAAACTGTTATGTAGCCTTATTGTATTCTCTTCAGCAGTTGGTGTGTTCTAACCCAGAGTTGGCTGCATTTTGGTTGTGTATATGTACATAGGACCAAATTTTGTTTGGTGCAGCAAGAGAAGTTAATGTGTATCCATGTTCTGACTGAGTCCAAAGTAGAGTCCTTTACTAAATGTGTTCTCTCAGAAGTAGGACTAACCTGTATGGGGGTATGCATAGAAGACATGGCTAGCTTGGGGGAAAGTTGCACATACAAACATGTGGCCCATGCCCCTTTATGATTCTTTACAATAACCTATCAAGGAGGCCCTGCAGAGTGGAGACTCTAACTTTTCAAGGGAGGCAGGGTTCAGGTGGACATGTTCTGCCATCCACTGGAAATCAGTATTTTTTCTCCCGGGTTTTCTAGAATGCTTGTGTGTTCTCTGTAAGCTAGAAATTGGCCTCTGTTATGCAAAGCACCCCAAATCCTTATGAATATCAAGTGGTGGGCTTTTATTTTTTTTATTTGAAAGGTAATTTTTCCAATAATGGCAAGACATTCATTTGTTACACAGGGCAACTGCAAATGGTAACAAGAACAAACAAATAAACCAAACCACCACCACAAAACAAAACAAAAAATGTTGTAATTTGTACACTTCCTGGTGCTGTGTGCATTTGTTATATTTTTTGGTACCTCTCCTGATTGTACAGTGCCCTAGGCAAGTGAAAAACAAATCAATCCAACCAGGACCAACTCTGGATGGCTCCAAATGAAGCCATCACGATCAATAGCATGGCTATGCATAGAGGTGTAGCCTTGGAAGGTATTAACTGAAACTGTTCTTGGTTTACATTAGATGTTATCCAGCTGTAGTGATGGTGGTACCCTCTTGAGGCTTGCTCTAGACTAGGAACTAATGTTGGTTTAACTGTCACTTAGGAGTGGGGAAAATCCACACCCCTGAGTGACGTAGTTATACCGACCTAACCCCAGTTTAGACAGTGCTATGATAACAGGAAGGCTTCTCCTGTTGACTTAGTTATGGCCTCTTAGGGACACAGGTGGATTAAGATTTATTGGGGCCATGCCTGCCCACGTTTTAACAAGGACATAGCCCTGCGCAGGCACGGAGCAGTGGTGGCAGGGGCTGCGCTTCAGCTCCCCCACTGCAAAGTGCAGCCACTGCTAGCGGTACCAGCCTCTTCCTGGTGGGGCTGCCTGGGTGGCTTTTACCATGGCCTAGCGCCGGCTTCTGGCCTGGCCAGGAGGCAGGACCTCTGGGAAAGAAGAGGAGCAGGGGATGGGACCACAGTTGTGGCTCCCATGGGGGGTCCTCCCCACTTCTACACTGGGTTCCAGCGCTCCTGCAGGGGCCCCCAAATTGGCTGGGGCCACTGGGCCCATGTATTAATCTGCCACTGCTCAGGGAGGTGGAGTACCTACATCAGTGGAAGAAGATTTCCCAGCGGCATAGTGCTGTCTTCACCAGGGCCGGCTCCAGGGTTTTGGCCGCCCCAAGCAGCCAAAAAAAAAAAAAAGCCGCAATCGCGATCTGCGCTGGCAATTCGGCGGGAGGTCCTTTGCTCCCAGCGGGAGTGAGGGACCGTCCGCCGAATTGCCGCCGAATACCTGGACGTGCCGCCCCTCTCCGGAGCGGCCGCCCCAAGCACCTGCTTGCCAGGAGCCTGGAGCCGGCCCTGGTCTTCACTAAGCGCTACAGCAGCACAGCTGCATCAGTACAGCTATATGTGTAGACAAATTCGAAGTGCCACTTTTTATGTATGGACCATTGTCTCAGTTATGAACAAGTTGGTCATTACTAAGCTGTCCTCATGAACCTTCCACATCCAGGGCCTTATCACCATGGTGACTGAGTGCCTCCCAAAACTGTGATGTGTATACCCAAAGATGTACTTCTCTCTACCTTCTTGTTTTGTATGGGTTGGTTTTATTTTTTCTCTTTAGAGTGTAGTTTATTGTGGTTAGGCTAGCCCCCTTTACATTTTGCTGTTAAGGGGCTGAGGGTCCGGCCTTTGTGCTCTCTTTCAGGAGTGAGTTCTGGGTTCATGGGCCCACGGTCAAGAAAGTGCTGTGTCTTAACACACACATTTCACACTAGGAGTTTATATCATTGGAACAATGGAATGTGTCACTGTTGTGAAAAGTGATCCCCCAGGCAGTTGGGTTAATCCCTAGAAGGGCGTTGAAGTTTGATCCAGTATTCCATGGAGGGTCGGTGAAGAGAGCAGAGCACCGGGATGATGTGCCCTCTGCCTCCTGTGTTGCTGAGCTGATGGGCTGCTGCTGTCTTCTGATTGTAGCATTTTTTTTTTAAAGGACGGCGTTTTCTTCTATATTAACCAAGCATGAAAGTCAGCTGTGGTGGAGTTGCCAGCTGTAGATAGCACCATGACTATTTGTGTATCCAGAGACAATGAGGAGTCCAGACAAAAAACAATGCTGTCAACTATCTGTAATAGTCTGAGGGCAGATGCCTCCAATGGATGGTAGTGATGTAGAGATGGCAATTTCTACAAAGTGCTTTCCTCTTCCCTGCAGCATTGCCCCAGTCTGTTGAAGATCTTGCTTCTGTCAGCTGCTCTTCATCCAATTTTTGATCACAGATGAGTCATTTGAGAGCAGAGAGATGGTGCAGATTGCATCTGATCTGAAGGTGGTTTAATCTGTTTATTAGAGACATTTTTATTCATTCTCTTTTTCTCCTCTTTTATCCTTATAGAGAAATCGAACAAGTTGGAGTATGAATATGTGTGGCTGTTGCCTATAGCCACCGCACTATATGCCAGGAGTAGTCAAATCGGTGGACTTTGGGCCAAATCTGGACTGCCAGATGCTTTTGAACTGACCGCAATATCTTTTTATTTACTTACTATTATAAATATTATTGTTATTTTTGAAATATTTTCCTCTGGAGCCTAGACCTTGACTATACCTTGACCAAGAAATTTGGACCTTAACAAAAAATAGATTACCCCTGCTATACGCCTTCAAATCCCATTTGTAGAACTCACTTTTGCTGAAATAACTAGATGGTGTTGCTGGACATTAATGGCTAGGCAGTTGGCAAGTCATAACTAATGCTTATTTTCCTGTTTATCTTGTCCTCCACTTCCCCTCTCGCTTTTCTTCCTTTTCCCTCATTCTTTCTTTGTTCATCTCAATATATGTGCAATGGCTAGCATAATGTGGCACGGATCGCTGTTTTGGGATCCATAGATGATACTGTATTACAAATAATAAGAGCATCAGACAGGGCTAACAGCAATATATATGTTACATGTGCTGGCTTAAGGCCTGACCGAGAGGGATTCAGGATACGGGCACTGTCAAGGTGGAGGCAGAGGCGAACTTGAATGAATTCCTTGTACTGGCTCCTATCAGCACATGCCCATGTTTTGTCACCAAAACTTGAGTTTCCTTCCTTGCTTCTTGCCTGGAGATTGGGAGAATTGTTTAGCCTAGAGGAGGTGGTAGCTCATCCGGGCTAGTGTGGTGTCCTTGTGTTTTGTACATACACACCTACCCTGAAAAGCAGGTCCAGGGTTTGATTGTGTGTGTATGTGTGTGTGTGTGTGAGAGAGATCGATCGTTCTTGTATAACTGGGTATGTTGTTTAGATAGTACATCGAAAGGCAGTATGCAAGGTCCATAGACAGCACCATCCTGAGGCTTATGCAATTGCATAGGGTCTCATGCAATCTCTAGTCCCATCTCTTCTCAGCCCTTCCACTGCCCACTACCTGTTAGCACTTGCTTCTGCTCCATTTGTCATACTGCTAGCAGTGCCAGGTTTCCAGTTTTATCTTCCCTCTTGATCAGGTCATGTTTTGCAAGTGTTATCATGAAATCATGTTTGTGAGTGAGGAAAAGATACAACTTCAGTTCATGAAACATGTTTAAGCTCTTCAGCAGGTGCAGGAGTTCTCCATGCTCAAAGCTGCAGAACTGGGAAGTTATGCTAAGTTGAAAAAAATTAACCTCAATTAAAGGTAATATTGATAGATCGTTACAGAGATAAATATGATGCATCACTCAGGGAAAAAATACATTAAAAGAACATTAATGTTGTGACAGAAAATTCTGAAAGTGAGAAAATACACAGCGAAGGGCAAAATGTAAAATCGTTTACATCTTTTCTAATATCTAGATGTAATAGGACACAGTAAGGAATTAGTTAAGAATATGTCCCATTGTGCCTAGATATTAGGATTCTAATCTTCAGGGCATATTCTCATCTTGATTTTTTCAGAGTTTCTGTTGCTCAGTTCTCATTAAGTATGTTAAATTGAGAAAATATGGTACCTTTCAGCAGTGAATTTCTTCTCTCGCTCCACCCACCTTCTGTTGTTTTGTGCTTAGTCCCTTAAATTTTTTTGAGGGTTTTTTTGTTTTGTTTTTTGTATAAATCTTTGTGAAGTTTTATATGCAAATAATGATGATCCGTGGCAATTACTTGTAGTGTAATGAAGCTATCTGATACAGACAATAGACACAATCACACACGCACAAGGGTAGGTGGGGCTCGAACCCTAGTCATTCTAGATATAGCTACACATATCTGTGCCAGCCAACTTGGGTTTGGGCTGCGGGGCTGTTTCATTGCTGTGCAGACTTCAGGATTCTGCAGGGTGCAAGGGTCCCAGAGCTCAAGCTCCAGCCCGAGCCAGAAGCCTACACAGCAATGAAACAGTCCCGCAGCCTGCGCCCCGCAAGCCTGAGTCGGCTGGCACAGGCCAGCCATGGATGTCTAGTTGCTGACATACCCACAGTGGCAAAACCACCAGGCTCTACCAACTGAGCTAAAGGACAATTTGGGTAGCTCCTGGCAGCAGTAGCATTTTCTCTGTGGGCTGGCTGGTAATGAGCAACATCACTCACTCATATACACAGTTTCCGTACATTTCAGTAGCACCAAATTCTGCTGCACAACCACAGAATTCAACAGAAGTGTTTGTTTCATGAAAAACTTCACTCTAACTATAATAGAGCAGTGCCCAAAACGCACAATACTTCTCAACCATGGGGATGTTGCTGGGCAGTTGGAAGAGCCATTTGCAGTTGTGTGTGGGGATTTCTCTGGAAAGTTGTATAGTTACTGCTCGTAAGAGCAGCTGTAGGAAGGCAAGCTGTGGTTCTTTCAACTTCCCACTGGAAGCAGCTGCTGTAAGACTGGGAGCCAACAATTTATCCCCTCCACTGGGAAGTTGAAACTTCTTTACTTATCTGTGTCTATCCAGACTAGAGAAGAAGTAGCGATCATTTCATTGGAAGACCACTTTTAACAACCACCTGGAAGGTGTTCATTTATATGTTCCTATAGAATTAGCACAGCTGAACACCTTTGAATGGAATAACACTTCGCTTATAAGCTCAGTGAAGCTTCACTACAAAAGTTGACAGCCCTATTTTTAAGCAATTTGAGACTTTCACTTTAATTTAGCTGGAAGTGGAGTTCACTGTAACAGTTTACCTGAAGGGGAGTTCCTCTTCATAGTTTTTCTTTGTATTTTGTTTTAAATAACCCTCCGCAAAGACAGAGGACTAAGTTTGCCAAATGCCCAGTGAAGATAGGGGCTTGCAGTGGAGGTACAATGCACAACTATACTAAATCTGTATGTCATGGATGTAGAGAGGGGCAGGGATGTTTTTTAGAGCTAGCACTGGGTGTACCTCAAAAGGTTTAGAGTTTGTTCTTTGGATGTGTATCCAAACTCAAGTTTGTTTTGTTTGTTTGTATGAACAATTGTAGTAGAGTGACAATTTTTAACAGCAAAAACCGGGACAGCTTTCTTGGTGCAAATAGGGTTGATGGGGCACTGTAAATTGAAAGGGGGATGATTTGGGTGTGGCACAGATCATGGATTAGTGGGGAAGTTGGAGATAGTGGAGGAGAAATGCCATTTTGGAAGGGGGACAGGATGTAGTAGTGGTGGGGAAAGGGGGATGGGGTTTCAGACTCCTGTGTGTATAGCAGACCCTGAATTATAGCCTAGCATAGGTATTACTGAAAATAGTAGTAAGGTACGGAGTGTGTGGAGTTCTAAGGGCTCTGAAGACCTCTGCAGTAGAAAGGGAATGGCCGGGGTTTAATGAGACCGGAGTATGGAACAAAGGAGAGGAAAAATAACAGGAATCTGGAGTGCCGCGCTGTAACGTGGACAGTGTAGACATCCCCTTAGAAGAGCTGCAGGGAAGCCAGATAACCTTCTGGATAGTTTTTAGAAAACCAGGAGGGAAAAAAATGATTTTGATAGAACTGGCGGTAGTAGTCTCATGAATCTAGACCTGATCATTCCATATCCGTGTATGCAAAATTTAGTGGAAATCTTGCAACAATAGACTTTCCATGACATATCTCTAATTCTGGTCTCATCTGGAAATTTAAGTGGAAAAACACTCATCTGAACATTTCATAACATCAGGAAAAGTTTATGTAGATCTCCATTGCTGCTGGTCACCCATCACCCCCAGTCAGAACCTAATAGCTACAATGTTGGCAAGTGTTGGATTTATGCATTTAACACCGTTGGGCATATTGAATAAAAAGGCATGGTATATGATATATAAAGTTTCATCTCTTTTACTGTAGTTTTAGAAGAAGGAAATATGAGACTTTATTACCTAGACAATAGAATGTCCAGTATGTGATTGTTTGCTGTAGTCATAAGGTTAAAATTAGCTGTGTAAACCAGCCAGGAAAGCATATAGGAAGTATAGTAATATGTCAATATTGTATTAAAATGAATGGACAACAAATACACACACGTCTTGTTAATGCTTTAAAATATAGGTAAAATTGCACTTAAAAATTAAGACCCAGGTGTTAAAAACACCCACACATAGCCGTGATCTTGCAAACACACACGACTAATTTTAAAAACATGAGTAGTCCCATTGAATACATAGGAACGCTTATTGGTATAAAGTTATTCACATGCTTGTTTGCAGGAGTGGGCCCATAATTTCTTCTTGCAGTTATCATAAGTGCAATCATTGCAGGTGCAAATGACAAGCTATAGGTCTAACTCACTGGTTTCACATGCATTAGCTATGAATGTAGGCACAACTGTACTGGTCTACACACTGCTAAGAGCCTGGCACGCTATGTACATATTTGTGCTTTCAATGGATAAAACAAATGTGGAGAGGACAAGAGTTCATAGCGTATTAACTGAAAATAAAAAAGGCATGATTCTTTTTACTTTTGTAGATATATTACAGAAATATTCTATACCATGTAAGTCTTTTGTTTTCTGTAGACAAAAGTAAAATCTGTAAGACCTTTGGAGTTTTAAATACAATATAAATGTCATGCATAATCATAACAAGAATGCAAAATGTTTTAAAACATTTGTATTGTATGGAAGCAATTACTGGCACTGTATGTATTACACACCCCTCATATGGGCTGAGGCCAAAAAAATGGAAGTTTCTAAACAAAATTACTTTTGTGTGGGTGGGAAGAGAGCAAGGTTAATTTTTATTAGGAACCAATACTGAGCCATATTTTAATGCCAATCACATACTTTGTAACTCAAATATATAAGTAATAAAACTGTTTCATGTTAGGCTTAGGTTACTTTTTCCCTTCAGTCTCTGTCATGGGTCTTCCAAAGGAGATCCTTTTACTTTTATAGTAGAACTCTTTAAGACATGACATGCACAAATAGGAATCCAGCTTAGAGCAAGCAGCTATTGTTCCATTTGCCTTGTGCCCAGTCTGTGGTTGCTAAGATAGTAAAGTATTCAGTATCCTATTTTTCAATCTGTTAGTTTTACTTCCTTAAATTAAACCGCAATCGCCTTCCATGTTTCAGATTCTCTTGTTTCAGAAGCATGGAAACTACAGCATTTTTTTTTTCTTCAAAAGTACCGTGATTGTTCTGAACACATTTGTGTGAGAATACATGATTTGCCATACTGGATCTGACTAATGGTATCTTGCTTCTGACCCTGATGCCGAAGAGACAAGTGAAATTGTCCATAAGACACAGCTCTCCACAGATTGAATGAAACAAGTCTTCTTTCCTGTCTTCTGCCAAGGATGTGATCAGTTTACATCCAAAGTCTCGTGTGTTAACCCCTTAACTCTCTGTCATCTGGCATAGCTACATCTTCCCAATGTGGGCTCTCCCTGGTCCCTGTCTGACCATAAACATGTACCGTATGCAGAGAAGGTGTAGACCATTTGGGGCCCTAGGCAGGAATATTTCTGAATGCACTTTACTCCTGACCTGACTCCCCCTCTAAAAATACTGCAAAACAACACATAGTAGTACAATTGTTAAAAAGTCCACATTAAAGAAGATGAATGTTTTTTTGGGGTAATACTAAATCAGGATCCTTTTGGGGCCCTAAGCAATTGCTTAGTCTGCTTATGCCTAGCTCCACCACTTAGGCAGAGACCCAGAAATCAAGAATAGTACAAACCAAGGTTGGAGTAGTCTCCCCAACAATATTGCCAACCTCTCTCTGACAGTATAACTACTTATGCCCCCTTTGAGGAAATGCATCCTCCTTGAAAACTGCTCTACTATAAACCAATGGCTTGGAAAGACCAGAGAGCATTTTGGGCTCTCCTGCAAAAGACAGAAATACTCACAGTTCTGATACACCAAGCCCTTGTGGAACTGCATTGTGCAAAGAAATAGGTCATCATGCAAGCACCCTGTTATAGATATTAAGCTATGTTCAATTTCGCTTTATTATTTGGTACTATACTCTTAATGCAAAAACCTAATGAATTGATGAATGTTGTGTACAGGGGCAGTCCATATGGTAAAATAAAAGCCATGTAATAGACCGTTGTGATGTCACTCCCAGGAATTATGAAAATCAGCCAGTTAAAATTCACAGGGATATATGTTACAACTTTTTATTATGTGATGGAACCAGTCACTAAACCAATAGGATAGAGTCTTTATGATGGCCAAAGTGCTGGTGCCATAGTGGTAGGGAATAGCCCCTCTGACCTCCAACTATAGCTTTCAGAATGGTAAGAAAAAATTGCTGTGGCAGTGGTCAAAGAAATACTCAATGGGAGTAGGGAAAGCTGCAAGCTGCTTTGGTAGAGAGCTTCAAAAAGAATGGGATCAGAACATTGATACCACTTTTGCATCAATCCCTCACAGGGGTTAAATGCAACTACAGCCAGAGCCATTTGGCAGGCTGAAAGGAAGATAAAGGGATAGGTGAAGGCAGGAGTAAGGGGACTGGGAGCAAGTGTGTGTGGGAGTGAGACTGGGATTTGGACTGCATTAAATATAAAAGTAAAAAACAGGCTTGTTTTTGCATTGTGTGTGTCTGTGTGAGTAATTTGTCTCCAGGTTATGGTGTCTATATATGCTACACAGGCTATGTGGCTTGTGGTTTACATCGTCACCAGAGCCCTTGGATGGAATTACAGCCCTGTAATTCGCTTACTTGTCTTTATTTTACACCTACTGTTTCATATTCATTTTAAGAATTTCAAAGCACCTAACAGACCTATCCCCTTAAAAATCCTCCTGACCTCCAGGGTGAATGAATCATAGAAGATTAGGGTTGGAAGAGACCTCAGGAGGTCATCTAGTCCAACCCCCTGCTCAAAGCAGGACCAACACCAATTTAAGAAAATTAACACCAACTTAATACCAATTTAAGAAAACCAAGTTACTGTAAAAAAAGACACTCCCTTTCTACAGGCAAGGAGAGCTTTTAACTGGACTGTACAGTACATATACACCCACACGATATGTCTGTTAGTACACACATGTTGTTCATATACAGATGCTGCATTAATGCTTTTGAATGTTTCTGTTAACCTTGTCTGCCATCCAGTTACGTTCTCTGTAAAGCAAAAAAGTCAATTCCTTAATATGCTTTTAAAAATATCTGCCATTTGCATTACAATGTATTTGACAAACATTGTGAGGATTAATGTCCTTATGAAGTAGACTAAGAATTATCCCCATTTTATAGATGCCTAAATGCAAAGAATTTAAGATCACATCTTCAGAAACGGCTTCTAATTTTGTATGCCTCCATTTTTGGGTACCCAATTTGAGCTCTGGTTTTTCAAAAGTGCTGAACACCCACGTTTGTGATAGAAGCTAATCAGCAGCTCTGCAAATTAGGTCAGTAGGTGCCTGAAGTCCGGCAACCAAAAAATGAGGCAGTCTAAATTAGAGTCCATGTTTGAAAATGTGGTCCTATTAAACTTGCCCAAGCCTGTACACTGTGTCAGAAGAGGGGCCAGGATTAGAATGCAGGAGCTCCTGGCTCTGTGTCTCGTGCTGAATCTGGTATAAAACTTATTTAATTGAAAAAGTTTTCTGTTGTCTCCACCCATACCCATCATGTCCAGATGTATTCTCTTCTCCCTGTCGTAAAGACCATTTTAATTCCATACAGAGTTTCACTGATCATGTTTTGGCAAGTGTGATTGGATTTGGGGTGATAGAGTGGATTTTCTTCCATGCTTATGTTAGAGGGAGTGTCGATAGCAGCTTTGCATGTGGACAAGGGCAGAAATTTGCTAGTTAGTGAGCTGTACATGAAGAAAAGCCATTTTGACTTAACTATTAGCCCTAGTAGGTTGTTAGTGTATGCAATATGTTTCGGGATTAACTAAATTCATATGAGAAACAACATGTTATATATATGGTATAGCACATTCTGTGGCAGCTTCCTTGCATGTAAGCGAGATATATGGCCGTTGGGACAGAGTACATATGGTAGGAAAGTAAAAAAATTAGACTACCAAAATAATACAATGTAAAACTACACAAGTTTCAACTTTGGAATTCATGATTCTCTATACCGCAGCATCCCCTTTGAGGAAAGATGCACAAAGAATCATAAACCTTCCAGGCAAAGCTGGATATATCTGCCTTGCAAAAATCTGCATGTCAACTCACTTTGGGTGAGAAACTTTTTTTGACATGAGTTAAATAATCGCTTCCCGGCTCTTTGAGCTGTGGTCAAGTGAAAAATTCTTTTAGTTTTTACCATCATCGGGGGATAGGTGAGTAGATCTTGTCTGGGCTGGTAAATTTTGAAGATCACTTCACGCATCTTGTTTATATTACATTAGTATTTATTAATTCGCTCAGGCTTTGTTGGTTGTGGTGCACTCATTCAATAATAACCTATTTATCATCTGTTTGTAGTGAATTCGGCAGCTAAATTTAATCAGATAGATCACAGTGGTTAATATGTTTGTAATGGTGATAGATGGACTTTTATCATTCCTGGTTATAGTTCTCCCTCTACCAAACCTCTCCTAACTATGAGGTTCAGTTTGTCCTACAAATGTAAACAAAACAAAAGGTAGGAGAAACTTCTGTTTCATAATTCATAGTTTTACAAGTAACTATTATGTTGACTCAGTATCTATCTATATCTGTATATTTAAATATTTTTTAAAAAGATTAGCCCAATGACTACGTTGACAAAAGAGTTAACAAACCAGCAGTGTGAAGTGTTCTGTAGGCTAACAGTTTTAATGGGTTTATCTTAGACAGTTCTTCAGTTGAGAAAGTGTCAGTTAATAATTTACCTATCCCAAGAGGCAGTGGAAGCAATCACACTCTGTAGCGAGGTACTCTTGGGCCTGTCGCTTTGCTGCAGCTCATCTTGACTATAGCAAAGCACCATTGGATGCGACATCAGCACTGTGTCTGCACTTTGACAAATGAAATCTTGTAATAGCTAAATAAGGCATGGGAAGTTTTGGAATGAGCAAATAGCTGATTTCTGATGTAATGGATTACTGTAAATGTCCATCTGCTGCACATCAAAGGGAACACAAGTTAAAATTAAGTGTTGCATGTGTATTTTTTTTTTTTTGGGAATACAGTATCTAATTCTTAAGGAAGGTTTGTGAAGAAGGTAGATGTACAGTTAACAATATTTACCGATACTTGCTTTGTAAATGTGTTGCTCAGGTGATACATTGAGTACTCAGAACTGAAGTTCACTACCAGAAATATGAATATTAACATAAAAAAGCCCTGAAGTATGGTACTTTATGCCATCACCCTTTACCATGCAATTTGTTCTGATGCAATTGCTAACATGAAACTACAGTCAATTAAGCACTATTTATGTGAATTTTATTTCCCCATTTATGCATTGAGTGATGCGTAGTACCAACATGGTAAGTTTTATAATTTTTTTTTCCATATGTGAAGAATGTTTCTGAACAAAATATTCATATTTGTGCACACATTTTTAGACATAGTGCCATTACAAAGATTTACAGTTATTTAATAGCGATTTATTATAGTAACATATTCTGCCAGCTGTGGCACATATTCATTGGAATTTGTAAATCATATTTATATAGAAATTCACTAGAAACGTGTTTTAGATTCTAATGACATGTATTCTAATTTGTTTTTAAAAAAACGGGCAGTTGTGTTAATAAACTGTTCCCTTCCATTTCTCAGGGTTACGTGTAGGCTTCCCCTTCCCCACATTTTGTTTTCATCCCAGCATTACCTGCTTTACTTCCTACACTTGAAAGCAGGATTAGTGGGGTTTGATGCTACTTGAGTCGTAAAACTTCAAGCACTGACTTTGTCCTCCAAAGAATCAGGACCAAATCATGCATTTGATGTGGGGTGATCAAGTCATGTTAGGGATGAAATAGACAATCTGACAGTAATTTCTATACTGTTCTAATTGCTGTCTATATGTTGTTTAGGAAGTGCATGTGTTGATTTTACTGAGTCATAAGCCACAAGGTGGAGTTAGTATTAGAGCTGGTTGGAAAGTAGAAAAGAAACATGAATATTTTCACGATCTTTTAAAAACATTGTTTGCTGTGAAATTTAACCACCAGGTTTAGGCTGTGTGGTGTCCATACATAGATAAAGATTGGAAGTGCAGGACTAGTTCCCTCTCTGCTATGCTAGTTGCTCATTGAGTGAATTTGGCCTTGTGGATTTATTTAGCCACTGCAGTGCTGAAACAAGGATGAAGAGGGAAGATGACCTTGTGATTAAAACAGTGGCTTAGTACTTAGGAGTTTGGGTCGATGGCTTTGCCTTGGACTTCCTGTATGATCATGGCAAAGCCCTTACGATCAGATTTTCAAAAGCACTTAGAAATGGACTTTCAAGTATTCAGCACCCACCATTGAGGCCAGCTCCTCTTCAGAGAGGTCCACTCCAATTAGGTAAGTAAATAAGGGCCAGTACCCTGTAACTGCTCTTGTGATATTGATAGATTTTTCAAAAGAGCTCAACATCTAACATACTGAGCTCTGTTGAAAATTTAGCCCCAGCTGTGGATGCTAAATCTTCTGAAAATTCCAGATTTAATCTGTGTATGTATCAATTGCCCATCAATGAAAATGAGGATAAAAATACTTCCTTTCTTCCATCTTTTGTCTGTCTTGTTTGTTCAGATTGTAAATCTTTCAGAGAACAGACGGTCTCTCACTTTGTTTGTACAGCACCTAGCACAATGTGGCCTGAGCTTAGTTAGGACCTCTAGGCATTACTTTTAATGTAAATTACAAATGCTGTGACTATTGGTAGTAACAATGAACATATTTTTCAGTTCCCTTATAAATGGCCAATAAAATCTTCTTGTTAAACAAAAACAGAAAATACTTCTTCAGTTTCTTAGATGCACTTGACACAAGAACAAGTATCAGAATATACACTTAATTGTAAGAGTAATTATATAGACAAAAACTTAGTGAGACAAGATGCTATGGATTTGGTTCTGGTCTCAGAAAATCAGCTGCTGTGCATGTATACACAAGTTCAGGAGCTGAAATTACCAGATAAGTATTCTTGCTTATAAAAGATCAGAATTAAGCCTTAAATATAAAGCAAAGTGCAGTGAACTCCTTAGGAAACTGAAAAGTCATCATCATTAAGTTTTGCGAACCTGAATTTTCTGTGGTTAAAACAAAACAAAAGTGTATGCAAAGCTAATGATAGAACAGAGGAAGGGAGATCAGAGGTGCAACATTGCTGAGCAAGGAGCAGGGTTGTTGTCCTTCTGAAATTGCTGGACTTGATCTGCTAATAAAAATAAATAAAAGTGAAGTCAAATTTAAATTGTGATCACCTGAAAAAGTTTTACAAAATTA
The DNA here is from genome assembly GCF_013100865.1 of Trachemys scripta elegans. Classification (NCBI taxonomy): domain Eukaryota; kingdom Metazoa; phylum Chordata; order Testudines; family Emydidae; genus Trachemys; species Trachemys scripta. The sequence goes on from NC_048303.1 coordinate 101,340,664, forward strand.
TATTGAAATGTAATGCTAATCAATTCTTGTGGTTTGCTTATTAATTTCAATCCAGAGATTCGTCCTATTGTGTTTTCCTCTATGGGGGGAGGGATGCGGAATATAGCCTCCGTGGGATGACTTCCGAGACACAGCTATGGAAAAGTTGAAAGTTCAAAAGGCATTCCTTAAATAATAATGATTTTAAAGTGTGTGTGTATTTTCTTAAAGGCTATTCCACATTGGACAGTAAATGACTGGAGTTTTCTTTTGAGCGTTGTCCAGAAGATTGGAAGTTAGGTGTTCCTTTCTTCTTAGCTGCTTTTTATAAGGCTAGCCTTCATGTTAGGTTAAGTATACTAGGTTAATATAGTCTAACAGTCATTTACATTGAAACTTACATTCCCCAGTCTTTTAAAGGTGACCTGCATAGGAAAAAAAAATCTATTTGTGCCCTTATTTTGTTGAGATTGACTATTCTGTTAGTTTAGGTTAATGCTTACGGTATTTAACTCAAATGCCTGACCAATCGTTCAGTAAAGATGTCTTTGTGAAAGGTTCTACATCTTTACTCCTTCAGTGGAGTGCTTAGAAAGTTCCTACTACATTTCTCTAAGGAATCTTCAAGTGAAAAGAAGGAAGGCAAGTCTTGCTATTCCTTGTATTTCTTTAAAAAGCAGATCGCTGCCCCGGTAGATCACTGGTAAGATGCTAAGTCTTTGATTGCTAAGAACAGTCTCAGAGTGACAGCGTGTGATACCTGCAATAGGTTTCAAATCCTGACAAATGCTCGCCAGGCTTTCCTTTAATTTAGACTAATAAAATACTGGAATGTTATTTGCTTTCATGTCATACAAGATTTGATTTGCTGAGCTAAACATAAAACTCACTAAAGTTGTCTGAGTGGTGAAGTGGCAGAGAGAGAACATAGTATTGCCTTTTAGGAGATACTTGTTCAGCAGCAGATTAGCAATTTTAGGCTTTTTGGTGAACAATGTTGGGGAGCAAGGGCAGAAGCTACTGATCTCTCTGTTCCTTTTTTTTTATCGCCCATTCATGGCAATCCATCAGTTTCACTGAATAGATCTAGTTTGTTCTCATGATTGATTATTCTCATGCTGCGGATTTTACTGGTGTCCAAGGAGTTAATGCAAAGAGTGGGAAATGGGAAGAAATAGTCACATTGGTAGTAACCTGTAGCATGATTCTTGCCTGTGTATTAATTCTCTACCAATAGCTAGTAATCAACCGATTAAACCAAAAGTGCTATTTGAAATAGGTAGCGCTTACATGGCCGCTGCCCCTGTCTCAATATGGGGATGGGGGATTTGGTTGGATTTGCAGGGGGAGAGCCAACCACTTGCATTCTGAATAGCTGGGTAGAGGAGCACTCATACAAAGCCACTGGAAGCCTTTCCCCTCCCTGTGCCTTTCTCGTGCCTCAGTGCGTGAGGGAATGTTCCTCGGGGGAGAACTTTCTCTGCCACCCCTTGCCTAGCTGTGAGGAAGGTGAGAGCGAGCAGATTGACTTCCAGGTCTCTCCTTTATATTTAAAGCTTTCCCAGACATCCAGTAGCCTTCTTGACACTATGGTTGTCCCCTCCTTTCCCCCAGTTGAGCTCAGCTGTGTTTCCAGGATGCTGTGGATCTGTTTTGGGATCAGGAAGGAACGATTTTTTAAAATTTTTGTCTGTGTCAAATTCGCAAGGTGTCTGTAGGGGGTCTTCACCTTCCTCACAGCAGCCTGGAAGCACAGTTTTTAGGCTAAAAGGGAGTGAGAAAAGCAATTTAATGTCAGGTGATAATGTGGAAATGTTCAGTTCCTCACAGGTTCCAACTGGTGCCGGTGCAGAGGAAAGGTGGAAATAGGAGGGTTAGCAAGTTGTGGGCATACAGGGGCCAGAGTAAGGGTGAAGATCTTGCTCAGTGTGTTTTTCATCTAGACCCGACTTCTCCTCTTCTCCCCAGCACTCCCTAACCCTCTTTAATTGTGTGAATGGAGAAAACCCAAAAGCTTCAGTTTCAGGGCTATATATCAGCCCAGGCTCCTAAAGAAAACCAGTGTGGTTCAGATGTGGGTTGGGAAGAGTGGTTTGCATTGGCAAAAACTTTGTGGGTGCTTTCGGGCTGGAGCACTCACAGCTGTGGGTTACAGATGCTTGCTATCCTGTATTAATGTGGCCAGTATGTGAAACCATGGCACCCACAAGACTATACATAGGTCCACGACTGCTGAGGTTTGGGAACTACTCCCAGGTTAAAGAAGTTTGAGTTAGAATAAATCCTCTGATAATCTTGGACAGGGCATAGAACATTTGAAATGCAGGTTATAATGAATTCGAGATTCTCATATAGCAAATTGTTTGGATCTCTCTTAAAACAAACTGTATCTTGAAGATTAATCAGAAAATAATAGGCTAGATTTGCCCAATAATAATTAATGTTTTAAGACTCTAAACCTATTAATGGCTCTTGTACCATTAGCACTGGGAATGTGCAAATTACATAGGGCCAATTAGAATGTGCTATAAGCATTTACATGCTCTTGCTGTCTCTTAATGTATAATTATGGTAGCACAATAGAAGACTCGGTGCAAGATGGGAAACAAATGTACAATGCCTGATTTTTTTTTTTTTCTTCAGTGTGGCTGAGCTCTCACAGATCCCATTGTCTTGAATGAGAATTGTAGGTGTTCAGCACCTTTTGAAAATAAGATCAACCAATTTTTTTCCAGTGGTAGAGTTAATTGCTAATATTAAAGACACTTTTTTTCATTTCACACTTAAGTCACTTATGGTCCTTTTTAAAAATAAATATATAAATTTTGGGTGAAAATAGCTGGAGAGTCAATAAGGGAAATACAGAAGGATGGCTCCAGGTGACAGATGCTGCGGAGGAGAAGGGTCTTGCAGGCACAATGGCTAGATTGTGCAAAGGGGGAGAGGAAAGAAGCTGATGCCGGGTATAGGAAGTGGGAATAGTGGAAAATAATGGAAGCAAGGTTACAGCAAATTTGTGGCTGATTTTGAAAACAAGGGAGAGCCTTTTGAACTAGGTGGGGAGCACCGGGACTTGTCTGAACATCAGGGTGATATGGCAGGTGAAAAGATATGAAATCAAAATTCAGTTTTTCCGGACCTCAGCAGGTCAACTAGTCCCTTGCTTCAGGTATGTTTTCAAATAAAATAGTAAGCTTATAAGTATTCAAAAGTTTATTGACTCTTTTTGCACTTCTGAATAGCTAATAAATTATTTAATTGTCTGATGGATATGTGGCTACCTAACTATAGGGCATGAAATATGCACTGTTCTTCTAATACACTGTCGGGAGTTCTGTTTATAAAGTATTTAGTATTGGTTTCATAATGCACTGTTGACAACAGGAGACCACGAAGCTCAAAGATCAATCGCATTTTGGCCCACAGTATTAATGCTGCTTTATGAAGCCTTGTGACAGGTCACTTAGACAACAGTCCTTAATAAAAGGACTTTGTGCTAGTGTATGATAGTGTGACGGTCTGTTAGTAAGGCAAGCTTTAAGGGCTGCCAAAGCTGCAGATAAATCTCTTTGTCCAAGTCCCTGAGGTGACTTTGTGGCTGCTGCTGGCCAGGTGATGGAACTCATCATTCCCCTGCTCTCTAGAGAAAAGTGAGACAGAGACTGCCGAGTTCCTGCTAATGCAGCTTTTGCTAATTGTCCAGAGAGCTACTAGGACACTGGGCAGCTCAGGCAGCTCTATATGAAAGAGTCTGTAATTAGGAACACACAGCAATTCTCAGTTCAGTCTCGTGTTTGTAAATGATGTGCCTTTTCAGCTATCTAAAACAGAAATGTTCTGTGAACAATCTAGATTTCAGCTTGGTTTAGTTAGGTTTAATTGTAGCAGACTTTTAAAAAGATAGTATATTATCAAATACTTAGATCATAAGCATTGCAGGGACTTGATCTTATAGGCTGTTTGGAGGAGCCAAAGAAGTAGCATATTACAAAGGTGTGTTATTAAAGGGATACGTGTAATGAAATTAAATGCATTACGATGCTTGCCTTAAACTAAGCGTCTTCTACTGAACTTCAACAGATGACTCTGAATCCCAAGATTTTAGCATTAATACATCAGAGAAGAAAAGCAAAACTTTAGTTTATAATCATAACTAAAAAATGTAAAATACTGTTTAAAAACCCACATTATTATTACATGAAAAATGCTAGACTATGTAAGAACACACATATAATACTACAGTAATAGAGTACAGACTTAAATCTGTGCCAATGCATTTGCTTTTTAAATCAAGGTACTGTATTTGAATTCCCTCTTTCAATTATTTGTATAGACTGATTTGATAATTTATTATATCCACTAGTACAGTGAACCTGTGACTATTATTCTTGAATCCTGAGCTCATGTCCTAGCAGGAGAAAGAGAAGGCAAAACAGTGAGTGAAATATTTTGTTTTAAAAGGTAAATGCATTTGTAATCTTTTTGTCAGTATGCATTTTGTTACTATTTGGGACTTTAAATCCATCCACTTTGGCCCTTTAAAATTCTTTAAGGTCCCATTTAAGAGATGGTCTCAGTTGCACTATTGTTTCAGCAGTGACACCCTTACTGGACAATTAAAGAATGACAATGCTATTACTCAGGATATTAGATGGCTATTTTTCCATTAGATGTACAGGGCCTGATAAAAAGCCTTTTGGGCCTGGTCTACCCAGGGTGGGGGTGGGAGGTGGGATTGATCTAAGATACGCAATTTCAGCTACATCGACTTCTGCTACTCTATTCTCGTATCTTAGATCGACTTAGAATCACTTACTTCGCGTCCTCGTGGCACGGGATCGACAGCCACCGCTCCCCCGTCGACTTTGCTTCTGCCTCTCACTGAGCTGGAGTTCAGCAGTCGACTGGAGGGCGATCAGGGATCGATTTATCGCGTCTACACTACACGCGATAAATCGATCTCCGATAGATCGATCGCTACCCGTAGTGTAAACGTACCCTTGGAGTCAATGAGAATCTTTCTGTTGACTTCAGTGGGTTTTGAATCAGAACCTAATCCCTTGGTTTCCAAAAGCCGTTAAAATGCGGCACACTTTGCATATAGTTACAAAGAATTAAGGAATAAAGATTCAAGAGATAATCTGTTTTATGCATGTGCGGAATTTGAATATGCAAAACCAGCATTTTTGTACGCACTGAGTAATTGATCGACTAGTTACAAAATATATGTGCACAGTTGCTTATTGACAAATACGTGAGCGTGTGGGGTTTGCATACACCAAAGGGTGTACACATGAAAAGAAGTCCAGATGAAAATTTCTCACATGCTCAAATGACTGACCTGTACGGGCTATCTGCAAAATGCAACAAAATGTACGTATATAAGGGCTCTGCACCAAATTTTGGCTTGGCAGGTAAAATTCCATTCCGGGGCGGCAGGAGGGAGAGGACAGATTTTATATTTCTGTATGCCATCCATGTTTGTTTGGTTAGTATTAGTCATAATCCATGTTCTTCTTTGAGTGCTTGCTCTCATCGATTCCATTCTAGGTGTGTGTGCGCCCACATGCACAGCTGTCGGAGATTTTTGCCTTGTCGGTATATTAAGCACTGCCAGCCCTATGCCCTTTCGCTTCCTTCTTACCGCCTGTGATGGTTGGTTGGAGTGCCTTGTCTTGTATTGCAAGAGCGTTAGCGATTCTTAACAGCCCATTGTTACCTCCTTTCTATAGTTCTTACGTACTTAATTAGCCATTAGAGCAGTGGTTCTCAACCTGTTTTTCATTGTGGGCTGTGGGCTGCAGGCTGAGAACCACAGCACCCCCACCCTAAAACCACCCACAGTCCCCTATGCCCAGCACCCCTGCCCAGATTGGGGCCAAGAGTGTAGCCCTAGGTGTGGGGTGGGCAGCTATACCCTAAAGCTTGCCACAGGGGACCGGGCTGTTGTACCCCAAATCTTGCCGGGCAGCAGCCAGGCCCCGTCCCCCAACACCGGGCTGGCAGCTAGGACCCGAGAAGATGGGCCAAGAGCGGAGCACCATCTAAAACCTGGGGAAAACTCCTAGTTCTCAGAGCCCCACCCTGCAACCCTACCCACAGACCCATTGTCCTGCCCCACTGTGGCACTCACCAGCCCCCTGCTGGCAGGAGCGCTGGTGTAAACTGCAAGACACTTTCTCCCCCTTAGCCAGCCCTGTCCCCTGCTAGACCAGAGCAGCAAATTTTGATTATATTTTTTTGCACACAGCTGGGCTGCAGCGATGTGCTAATTGGGCCACACGTTGAGAACTGCTGCATTAGATTAAGTGTTAGTTTTAGTTTAGTAGAATCTTCATACTCCTCAGCAGGCTAGGAGACAGTTCCATCCTCCGCTGCCTCCACCTCCTCTGCCCAGGTCCTGGGGGCCTACCTGGCAGAGCACCTATAGAAAAAAGACTGAGACAAGGAGTTTAAACGCTGCCGCCTCTCATCCTCCTGTTCGCCTGCTCAGCTCAGCCCCTCGAGACACCAGTGAAGCCAGAGACAGGCATTTTGAGATTGCCTTGAGGATGGTGCCCCAGTCACATTCCAGGATCCACCTTCCTATTCTTTCCTCAACTGCCTGCGCCCCTTCCGGTCGGCCTGGTCACAGCTAACTCAGACCGTTGGGTTCTCGACATAATCTCTTTGGGCTACACCCTACAGTGCTGGTCCAAGATATCTCCAGGGCCGCCACCTGATTGTCCATCCACATGTTTACGTCTCATCATGCGCTCACCCAGCAGGCCTGAGATGATGCTGGTTTTGGTAGAGCAGCACAACCCCATGCCCGTGGACTCCAAGCCCACCTCCAGGAATACTGCTTGTGAGTCACCCAGAATGGAATCGACATGAGCAAGCACTCGAAGAAGAAAAAGCAGTTACCCACCTTTCATAACTGTTGTTCTTCAAGATGTGTGGCTCATGTCCATTCCATTACCTGCTTTCCTACTCCTCTGTCGGAGTTGCCGGCAAGAAGGAACTGAGAGGGCATAGGGCCAGAAGTGCCTAATATACTGATGCATGAGAGCTAAAATCTCTGACTGTGCACATGGGCGCTCACACACCTAGAATTGAATGGACATAAGCAACATATCTTCAAGAACAACAGTTATGAAAGGTTTCAGAGTAGCAGCCGTGTTAGTTTGTATCCATAAAAAGAACAGGAATACTTGTGGCACCTTAGAGACGAACAAATTTATTAGAGCATAAATCTTATATTCTAATAAATTTGTTCGTCTCTAAGGTGCCACAAGTACTCCTGTTCTTTTAACAGTTATGAAAGGTAGGCAACCAATTTTTAGTCTATGTTAGGCCACTTTATATAGGAGGTGATTATTTAGCAAAGTGTGAGGTGCAATTAAATTCTCAATTTAGCTGAATTAACTGCTGTTGCTTAGCATCAGATTGTGTGTTTATAAGGATGTTATTAGGCTATCTGTGCTTCGGAAATCTCTTTGCCCTCCTTATCTCATAAGAATTGTCATATATGGGTGAGTCCCATGCAGACATGGAAAGATCTGCCTAGCTTTGGCCATCTGACCTGTGTATTGCTGCAATGTCAGACTTGCAACTGAAGATACCTCACCTTATGCTACAGAGTTGCTCAAGACATAGAGGATGTGTTTCCCTCTTAAAATAGAGTTTAGTTTCAGGTGACATTACCTTCTGTTAGTGTTTTAGAACAACTATTACTATGGGTTGAGAGATGCTATCACTGTACTCTGCAGTATTAAGCTTGCATAATATCCCTCAAACCTGAAACATCAACATTTCACACCGTGATTCTATCTAATATGTCAAGAATAAGGAAATGTGTTAAGGTGATGGCTGTGGATGTTATGCACTCCCCCAACCTGCTTTTCTAGTTCTGGTGATTATTTATAGATTTGATCATTGTTTTGTTTCGTGATTTGTTACAGCACATTGGATGAGCGACCAATATCCCAGTGTACTTTGCATGCATCACTAATCATGTTGGGATTGGTATCAGTGTGTAGCAGGTCACATTTTTTACATTCATGCTAATGTTCTGTGACAACGGTCCTTTTGGATATCCATATTCTGGAGGCTGTGCTGGTGATTCCAGTAGTTCTAATGGGCAAGCATCCAGTAAGTGTGATGGGAAGGCCTGCCAGGAACTGGAGCTTTCTTAACAAGAATGTGTTACTATAGACCAGTAACTGCATGTTAAATTATTAGACAGATGTCCATGTTGCATAATGCACTACCGGGAAATGATCAGATATATCCCATAACCCCCACTGGGATAAGAACCTGAATAAAACAGGTTACCAAACATTGGTAATGATTAGCTTTTGGAAATACCACCTGTAATTAAAATATAAATACAATATTGATTTTGAAGAGTGTGATTTGGGGTGGAAGTTCTGCTGCTTGTAGGTTGTTCAGTGATCTGCCAAAATTTTTGAACTGAGCACTTTTTTTAAATCCAAAAGGTACAACATCTGCTTGTGCCCCCACTGCACATCTGCTCCTATTGGAATTAACGAGAGTTAGACTTACACATCAAAGGGAAAAATAGACTCCTAAATGCACAGTACTGTAGCTGAGGAGGAGAAGGAGGATTCAACAGGGGAATTTGGAACACAGGTCTAAAAAGTATGCAGTCTCATTGTTGGAAGATGACATCATAAACTGGTTCTGTGCATTCCTGGTTTTGGTTACGAGTCAGAAGTTTCTTATGTATTCAATCTTATGGAAAATGTTTTACAAAGTAAGAGTGGCAGGTTTCACAGAAAGCGTGCTGCTGCTGCCTGTATTTTTTTCTGTAGAATATGGACATTTTGGTGGATTATCTGTTCTGAGGAGGTTTCCTTTATTAATTCTTCCCTTTTCCCCCCACTTAAGACATCTGTTAACATTTCAGTGTCTAACGGAGGTTGCAGAGCAAGTCCCTTACTTTGTTCTCGGGGAAAAGAATTACATTTCCTCAATTGAATCGCCGCCTCTAAGAGTGGGAACAACATGTTGGTTTTGCATAATTTTCAAGTATTAAGTTAGAACTCTCCCCAGTAGGACACAAGTTCACGACTTCACTTTTATCCTTGAGTAATGTACAAGCATGATTGGTTACAGACTCCGTGCATACATTATTTTAGTGAGTGAAAGCAGGAGAATTTATCTCATATTGGGAAATGTATCCATTTTATTAGAGCAACGTCAGATATTTAGTTATAAAATTTCTATAAAACAACTTAATCATATAAGCTGGGTTGTTTCAGCACAAGGAAGGGCTGATTGTCATGCGATGTGGAGGACCATTTTCATTATTTTGCCAAGAACAGGGACAGTTTTGTCCTGACAAGCCATTAGATGAATACCAGAGTGTGTCACATGAAAAACTACTGATCTTTAACCCAGCTATCTACTTAACCAAGCTTTGAAAATGAATAGTGAATAAGAGAAGAGCAAAGGCCAGTTTACTGTCATTATAGATTACAGAATCTGTTAACAGCTTCAGCAAACTGAACTCTGGGAATTACAGGTACTATACAGTAAGTCAATCTAACAAACTATGTATTCCGGTTATGAGATCACATTTTAGAACGTATGTATCTTTGCCATTGAAACCAGCTATATTTACATCAAAATTATATTCTCTCAGGCTTGAATATCATATCAAACCTTAGGACCAAAGTCACAATTGAGGAATGCTCATTTTAAATAATTGATTAACAATTATTATAAAATAATTAGATCACCAGTATAAATGAATTAATTTGTGCCTGCTGCTGTCTTTTTTTCCCCAGGAATGATCTATGGGACACTGTTGCATGTATAGTTAATATAAACATTTATAGTGAACTCCTAGATGTTACGAAAACAAATACTGTAAAGATCAGTAACATTTTTAAAATGATCAGTTTTGGGAATTAATACTTACAGGAAAACAGCATTCTTTCTTTCCCTCATAGTAGAATTGCATTGTCTCCCTACAGTCTTGTTAGAGCATAGTAACTGAAATGCAAATGCTTTCCAACTAATTGGACCTCATTGAATGTACATATACAGTACATAGTTATATCTATGCAGATTTTATTTATTTATTTAGTTTGCAAAACTCCTCTGTAATTATTTTCTTGATTAATATCTAAAGCATAGACTTGGAACAAAATAATCCTCTTTAAAGACTTTACATATTATTGAACATTAAAAGGTTAGTAAATGTTTAACAGCTTGCTTAATAACAATACAATATAATTGGAGCAAAAGAGAAGAAAACAATATTTTTTTTTAAATTTCTAATGATTTGAGTCAATTTTTATTAATCCTTTGACTGAACTAATTAATACTTAAATGTTCATAACATTGGAATTTGGAACAAGTAAGAGATGTTAACACTATGCACTGTCTTCTGTGCTTCGGATTACGTACAAGCATTACCTAGTTATCCTGGGGTTTTTTTTATGTAATATGTGGCAAGTGTATTATCTTTTCTTGCCAAAGGTGGTAGCATTGGGTACCTTTTTAGGAGAAGGAAGTAATAGACAATTTTATGTTAAAAATAAAATCCACAAAAACTACTTAATGTTGTAAAAGTCATCTGTAATATTCAGTGGTTGAAAAACTTGCCTGTACTTCACATGTAGATTGCAAGCCTCCTTAAATGTTTGGGCTACACAGGGAAATGACCAAAATAACCACTGGTTATTGACTTTCACTAGTATTCAAGTTACAGTCCATTGGCCACATCTCTTATTCAGCATTAGTCCATTCACATAAACAGAAAAATGCAATGTGATTTCCAGTTCCTTTTATCTTGCAATACAAAGTAGTATGGGTTAACAGTGAAATCTGTGAATTTTATATGGATAATTAGAAAGGTATGGCGGCAGTGAAGAATATTTCTTGAACTCTTCTTAAGGATTTTGTCTTAAATATTTTCAGAGCAAATATCTTGTTTGCAGCTGTAGAATGAGGTAGCCAAAGGGAGGTTTTTTTGGGGGGTGGGGAGAGATAATGATCAACTCAGTGTTTGCCAAACTTGAGTACTAACAAGTATCACGTGTGCTCTTTGAGGTGATCCCAAGAATATTTCTGCCAGTAGAGAAATTATGACACTGGGGAGGGGGATGATAGATTTCAGAGGGGGAATGTTGAGTTCTAAGCTTAGATTTTGACTATTGTTTTATAAATCTCATGTCAGTTTCAAATTCAAATAGTTCTAGACTTAGAAAAGATGTAGAAGAGACTAAGGGTATGTCTACACTACCTGCTGGATTGGCGGGCAGCGATCGATCGAGCGGGGTCAATTTATCATGTCTAGTCAAGACATGATAAATCAAGCCCCGAGCACTCTTCTGTCGACTCCTGTACTCCACTACCGCGAGAGGCGCAGGCAGAGTCGACGGGGGAGTGGCAGCAGTTGACTCACCGCAGTGAAGACATCGCGGTGAGTAGGTCTAAGTACGTCGACTTCAGCGACAAGAACAGGAGTACTTGTGGCACCTTAGAGACTAACAATTTTATTTGAGCATAAGCTTTCGTGGGCTAAAATCCACTTCAGCTATGTTATTCATGTAGCTGAAGTTGTGTAACTTAGATTGATTTCCCCCCCTCTCCTCCCCAGTGTAGACCAGGCCTTAGTCTATTACTCTAGGAAGTGTACTTCCATCTTAGTTTCCATGCAGAGGTTCCTGTTATCCCCTTAGTGACTAGTTCTTTGTCTATCCCTTTTCAGATGCATCAGGTATTTGTTTTTTTAATTTTATATGTTGGCATTAATGCCATTGAAACAAGGTGCCTTTTAGAAAAGATAGATCTAAGGATGACTGGAGCTGTTTTTAGTCTATAAATTTTGTTTTCTTCCTGTCACATTTATTATCTTAGCAAAAATAAGATTTAAAAAAAAAAAGTTTTATGCTGTGATGTAGCAGCGACATACATCACAAATAAGTAATGGTCCTCCTTTGATACCATGATCTGAAGTTGTTCTCAATTCACCTACAGTAGGTAGCATTTTGGCCAAGACAACTGCCTAGGAAGACGAGATTTGGATGTATTAGCTAGTCAGCCTAATAACCCTGTATAGACTGTATTGATTTTCCAGGAGAGAGTTTATGAACTAAATAAACTTGGAGTTGGTGTCTTAATAAACTGCTTCTTTCAGTCTGTCACATTTAGTTACAGAGCTCTGCAGTTTAGGGGGAAAAAGGCTAATTCTGTTACAGATTGTTCACAGCAGGGTCTCCAAATTAGCCCTTTGTTTTGTAATGCCACCTTGCTTGGGCTCGCTTTGAGCACATTTCTCAG
>NC_048303.1:101355439-101493297 GCF_013100865.1 Trachemys scripta elegans
CAGGTATGTGTTTTTTTTTTCATTTATATTAAAACATGGTATTTAGTGCTCTTTCTCTTTTCTTTTCTTTCCACATTTTACTTTTTTAAAATTTATCACTACATAGTTAGCCTCTGAACTGTCATAACTATGTCATTGGAATGTGCATCGTTATTTCATTGCTTCCCTAAGGTCTCCTTTTTTAAAAGATTTAAAAAATAAAGCTTGAAGTAAAAGCAAGGCATTTGTTTTAAAGTTTCCAAACAGAGCTTTGCTTATGGTAAGACTGGTTTCTTTCTTTGTTTGCCTTGGTTTTGTTTCATTCTCTCTTTCTCTCCCCCCACCCCCCCGCTTCCCTATAAATAAAAGTATCTGCTGTCCCAGCAAAAGTCCTTTCATGCTTCCAGAGCACGTAAGCCCCAAAATCAAACTGATACTAAATTTAGGGGGCCCCTCAGAGCAGCTTAATTGACTTCATGTGGCAGAAAGCAGCTTTATTCAGACCTAAGGAGTGGAGAGCAGTTGTGCTGGAATTGCTGCCAGCACAGCGCTGAGGGTCGTTAGAGGAGACAGTTTCAGTTGTCGGGTCTCTCTCTCACTCTCTCACACACACACACTGTTTCTGCGGAGCTGTGCCTTGGCGTCCTCCCCAGAGTTGCTCCTTCACCGGGGGCCGCGTTTAAGGCAGCTTGGTATGCTGGTTCTGACGGGAAAGCTAAAATGTTACTGCAAGGCCAGTAATAACTGATAATTAATCACAGGAGCCAGCGTTTCTGTACCATGCACTTGGTGATACGCGCCCTGCGTGCTGTAGCTCCTCTTGCACAATTACTTGGCTCTTCTGGGTAAAAAAAGGAAAAAAGAGAAACTTTCATCTTGGACTCTGCTCAAGCAGGGGAGGGAAGTTCAAACTGAAGCTTTTTAACAGGGTGCCTCCCTTTCCAGAGATGATTTGACTTTTTAAAAAGTAGTTTCCAGTTATGGTCCCACACTGAGTAATAGTAACTAAAGTACTTCCTTATCCAAAAGAGGAGTTATTAAATTGTGTGTGCTTTTTAGTTAGACTTTTATAATGCAGGAAATGAGATGAATGAACTCCTATTTACCTAAAAAGCATTGTATTGTACAAAAAGGGAGAAGGTAGTGTTATTAGATTTTTTTTTTTTGTATAGCTTGTAGTAAGAAAATAATCATGAATATCAGTCATAAAAGAACGTTTTTGAGAAAAACAAAACCTGACAATGGAAATAGTAATCTATAGCAGTTGTCTAGGGAAGAGTTTAAGCAACATAGCTTAGGCAGGATGAATGTATTTGAGTAAGGTATATTTTGATATATCCTGTAGAGGGACCCTGATTACTACTGATACAGTAAGCTGGTATAGAAATGTAATCAACATAAGATGAATAAGCAACTCTTTGTGTCCGATGTCCCATTCTTGAAAGTAAAAAGTTCATCTTCTAGTGGAGATGCACATTTCATATGTACTGTGTGCCACTAAGCATATGACTGCTGCCGCACATGTTATATGGGGTATATGCATATATACTTGATGTATCACACATTAGTTTTTATTGATATTCAGCAATAGAATGTAAAGCAGTTATATAACTTGTGTTGTATTTTTTGTTCAATAGTGAGGTTAAATGTTTGGGGTTGTAGGCTAGGTTCTTTCCCCTTCAGCTACGAAAGAGTTAACATAACTGGATCCAGATAACGATCAATTGATAAATAGCTATTGAACCACATAGATAGTGTTAGATTGCATGTTTCATATTAGACCTATTCCAAACAGATTTAGATCTACGTAGTCTCAGGAGTGGTAGAAAATATTCAACACGAACAACAGAAGAAAACAAAACTAAATGAAGGACAGTATAGAAGATGCAAAGAATTTGAGACAACTAGTTGATAGGCAAGGCAAAACTGGCACATAAACGAGGCTGTTACATTTTTGATAATGTATTAATTATGCTAATACTTGAGAATGTTAAATGCCTTCTGTGCATTGCTGGACATATGTATGGTCCTGTTTATATTCTTCATGGAGTGGAGGGGGAAGAAATGTAGCGTATGACTAAATGCATGGCAGATGCTGCATCAATGTGAATCCTTCCACTGGAATACACACAGTAGCATTGTAAAGGTCGTAATGTTGAACAGATTTATTTTAAAAAGTCTTTACTTCACCTGTGTGTTCAAGCATTGTATTCATAATTTTGTTATAAGATGTTTTTGTTGTTTGTTATCATGAACTAAAACACATTCAGTTCACACACATTTTTCACCAAGCTTTTGGGAAGGGGTGAGTTATTAGTAATGCATTAATCCCCCTCTTTAAGGATAACACTTTATCATTTTTCTGATTCGTTAAAGTTGTTGGATCAGCTTGTGCAGACTGTGAGCACAAACTCTGTCAAGTGCAGCTGCAAATGTGTGTCAGTGTCAATGTTCTTTTCTCTTTTAACACTAAAATCTTGAGTATCACATCTATCTGTTTTTCATCCATTATAAAATTACTTAATTTTTAGCATCCGTCTTTTGAAAATATAGGTATTTCACCTTTCATGCCTAGGCTTTGAGATAAATTTTTGTTCGCAGTACAAATTATATTTCGTTATGAGATATACTTCACTCGCAAGAGAAAGTTTACCATAGGTTTGAATGAAATGTTTAGTGAAAGTTTTGTAGATGTACATAGTAAAAGTAAAGGTGATATTATATGTTCTAAATAAAATACTGTGCTTTCTGCACATTTTTTTAACCTCTTCTCTCCCCAGCCCCCCAAACGCCCACCTTTGTAAGTCAGTCTCTAGCAGGTTCTAATACAAAAACTAGAGCAGGACAACAAAAGCGATTTTTAAAAACATACATGCAGTATTCCTGGGAAAGCTACATGTTTGCATGCTCCAAGAATACAGAACTTTTTCTTAACAGCTACAGCAAAACCTTGTAGTAGGACACTACGAGGAAGTGTATTGTGAAAATGTCCGAGTGTTTAGATTTGATCATACAGATTTAGGTATCAGTAGGTATAGGAGTCCTTGTGTTTGCATTCCTCCTTTGATGAACGAGTTTGATTCTGTTTATGTGACAATCTGCTCTGCGCAGGAAAATCAGACATCACATTCCAGAGCAAACTTAGATTTTGTTGGGGTGGGCAAGATTGGGAAACACAACTTCTAAATTACCTACTAGAATTTTAAAACATGGCCATTTGACTGATTTGTTCTGCCTATGCATCTTTTTTTCAATATAACAATATGGTTCTCTTAAAAGGATCATTCCGTTCCATGTACAGAAGAATAGCTGATAACCTCAAAGGGCATAAATCTTAACTTTTTAAAAGTTCTTCTTTGGGTCACTTTGATCAGTGACAGGTCGAGAATGGCCAGAAACCCTTGGTTTCCCTTCCCTGCTCATCTGGTTGAGTCCAGGGCATACACTGCCCATTTTAGTCTGGCAAGAGGTTGTTAACAACAGAAAAGGAGGCCTGGTTTTGATTGATTAAAAAAAGAGCAGGCTTTTCTGATTTTCTGCTTTCATAAATGTTTTGTGCATTTGTCAGAATAAGAAATGTCATTTTTCTTCATCCAGTTACCTTAAGGGCTGTAATGTTCTAAAATACTTTTAAGTCATTTCTGAAATGAGACCATAAGAGAAATGGCTGTAACCCACAGTGACACAAAATGCCAGAGACATTTACCTTTGTATTAAAAAGGAAGAATGTTTAACCTATTTCATATAAAAGGAAGAAACCTTTTCCTGAAGTTTCCCTCCCCCCCACCCAGAGTGAAAAGGAGTATATTATTGTTATAAATGGGTCTGTGCATCGTTATATAGTAATTTAGGATTCATTCAATGATGTAACAAAATTAACAACATAATTTCATTGTGTAACTGTATCTTATTAAGGAGCAACTGTCTGACATTCTCTTACAGTTGCTTTATTTAACTTCATGCAAATATTATTAGTAGTGACATTTTTCTATTGTA
Source organism: Trachemys scripta elegans (assembly GCF_013100865.1). Lineage (NCBI taxonomy): Eukaryota > Metazoa > Chordata > Testudines > Emydidae > Trachemys > Trachemys scripta. The sequence goes on from NC_048303.1 coordinate 101,359,415, forward strand.
CATTAGATTCTCTCATTAGCATGATGTGTTAGTTATCACCAGAGAAATCACTTCAGATAGGTGAGGAGCAGACCAAGAAAACTAAACATTAAATCAATGACTTTTATTAATATAGAAGCATCTATTAAACCAAGATATGATATAGTAGATTTTTTTTCTTGCATAAAATCTTGCTTTTCCAATGAAAGTGCTAAATAATACTTATTATTGAAATACACATTAATATTATAGTGAAATTGTCTCCAATATGCAGTGCCTATTGTGAGTTGTACTAGTGCTCTGCAATCTGACAGTTTCTCAAATTAATGTAGACATAGACACACAAACTGTTTTTTTGAATTGGTATTTAAAAAGAAAAATGTGCCTATGACTACATATGTATTGAAGGTAATCTGCTATTTGAATACTTCTGATTTGCTGGTTAAAAGGGATGTATGCAATTTTATCACATATAAAATGCTCGACTACTTTACTTTAACCCCCAAGGTTTTTTTTTTTAATCTATGTATATATGCAGAGATTATTAACTTGATATGACCACACACTATAAATTGCATACATAGATTTACTATTAACACTTTTTGGGGAGATCAACGCTTGCTAGCACAATTGGCTGTTAACTATACTACGCTGGCTGATAAGTGACAAAAACCATTGCTCACAATAGTTATTTGGTGTATTTTTTTTAACCATTTTAAAGATCAGTTTACCACAATAGTTTCTTCTGTGTATGAATAAGTATCTCTGTGCTGATATGAATTGCATGTAGTTTTAGTTTGTTGCATTAAAAGATCTCTCGGGTTACATTAACTTTTTCAGATATTTGTTTTAATTTTGTAATTTTTTAACAATAAATTATAGTTCATCATTCTAGCATTTCATATTATATTAACAAATAAATGATGATGATGTCCTCAGGAGTTTTTATATACTCAAGAATAGAAACACTAAAAGACACAATGCATGATATAAGCTGAAATTGTGTGTACCATACACCATCATATGCATGTAGATAGGTAAACAGATACATAAATGGTACACAGTTTAAAAAAACAACAACAGTGAGCTCTTTCTATTCTTGCTTTCATTATTTGCAGGCTAACTTACCTGTAGTTGAATAACTGTGGTATATTTTTCTAGATATATTTTTTGCAAATGTGTGTGTTTTAGATGTTTTATTTGATTATATTGATTAGCTTGGAATACCATTCATCATATATTTGTTTAACCTTGTAGAATTTTTGTATACACACAACTATACAAAACCGACATAATACATATTTGGAAGCCTATATGCTGTATGTATTGTGCATTACAAATTTGTATATAATGTTTTCCAATTTATACTGTGGGTGTATTTTAGCAGTTACTTATTCATGCATAGATTTATGGGGTTTTGATTAATATAGTGACAGGACAGATTTGGGATATTACAGCAGCAGAGTCTCCTACTCCTGTGTCAGGGTTAAGAGCCAAGGCAAATCTTCCCTAACTAATTAGATGCTGACTAAAGCATCTCCAAAAAGTTGGGGCAAAAGTGAATGGGTCACAGCTGAGACAAGATTGCAAGGACTGTAGTGATAGTGAAAGCATTCACGTTTGCCAGGTCATTGTGACACAGTGTGCTGATTGCAAAGGAACACTCTGTACACTGATAGAGAACTGCCGTCATAAACTACAATCAGAAACAAAAGCTTTGGAGTTTTACTCTCTCACTAGAAATACTCAGCATGTATGCTATGTGTCACTTTCTTTTTGCAGTTGTTTTCTCACACAATAGTGTTTGTTGCTTTTCCTTGTAGTCTAATGGCTCTTAGAAAAAATTCCAAACTTGGGGCTCCAACTATAGCCAAGAGGTGGTAAATCACATGGCCTCAAGAAAAAGAAGGATGAAACAGGTGGAGAGAGGCAGAATTCCATTGTTATTTTCCCTTGATCTTTCTCCTTAGAAAGAGAATCACTATAGCGAAGTTATGCTACAATTCAGAAAGCTGTCATTCCAAAATCCAACATATATGTTGAAAGCTTTTTTTTTTTTTTTAACCCTAGTACGTTAATGGTTGAGTTGTTTTTTTTTTAAGAAGCTTTATTAAATAAGGAGCTTTATTCTATTTTTGTTTACAGTTTTTCTAAGAGGCAGGATGGGATCCTTAGCTGCACAGCATTCTTCCCAAATAACATCCAAAATAATAGTCATGCCCGAGTCTGTGGGCAGGCATCTACTGCATTATTTCTGCTCAATATCAGTTCATATACTGACATATTTGAAGATTGTTTGTTTTCTATATGGTTTCACTCCTTTGACAGTAAAGGAAATGGTACAAGTTGTAGTGGATGTCACATAACATTCTGCCACAGAGAGGCAGTCTCCATCAGTGGGTGGGGCATCTAGGAACTGCTTGATTCATGTTGTTGCTTTGTTGCCAGCAATATACTGTTGATGCCATTCTCATTCTGTTGAATAGCTGCTGCCTTCCCATCCTCTGCCACTGTTGTCTATCCATATACGTGTGGAAAGGGAGAAAAGGATGTCACCTGTGACTTCTAGGGCACTGGAGTTGTGAAGGGAAAATAATATGATTGTTGACAAGATTCTGTGTTCATAAAAGAATGCAGAGGACAGTAAGGTTTTCTTGTCAAATGAATAATGCTAATTTAGGGAAGGCTAGATGGGAAGTGAGGAAATGCACATAGTGACGGTCATTAAAAGTGAAATTTACCATCATCAACCAAAGGTAAATGTAGTGTGGCATTTGAGGTGTTACTTAAATATGGTGAATGCCACTAATACCTCAATAAAGGCAAATGCTGTGATGTGTCTATCTACTCATTTATAATGTGCCCCTTACAGTAGAATTTGAGTGGCGTGGTAAATGTCTCTGGATTTTAATGATGACCACCGTGTCTGATGTTGGGGGAAAAAAAGCTACCATCCCCCTCCTTCTACCTGCAATAATTTTGACCAGCTCAGTTTAACCTAAGATAATATGCTGAGAAAGTTATTTATTAATTTAAAATTGTTTTAACCATAGACCAACAGCTTTCTCTCAAAGTTTCAGAGAACAGAGTGAATTAATTGATTCTGAATATGTGCATTTCCTCTCTTAACTTTCTAGCATATTTCCTAAAGAGCACACCACCTTTGGAATGGAACACTTCTGACTTCATATAATTTAAATGAGAATGACGTATGGATGATAAATCCAACATCCAAACAGTACTAATAAGAGTAAAACGCTATCTAAAGGGCTATATCCTCACCCTCGTTCAAACCTGTACTTAGCATTGATGTCAGCGTAAGTCCCCATTATGCATCAAGGGCAGTGTATAGTTTAATAATAGAATCACCAGTGCCAGCAGTTTAGTTTTCTGAGTGGGAGTTGAGACTAGGGGTCCAATCCTGTAAACCTTCTGTGTGTTGAAACTTGCCTGAAGTTAATCTGTGGATGGCTCACAAAGTAGGGCCCTTCTGATGTAGGAAAGAAAATCATCCCTTTGTTCCTAGCATTTGTATATTTTAATCTCGTCTTTTGTTCAGATATAGACACCAAATAAACAAACAAACAAACAAAAACCTTAGAAAGGTAGATGTGCAATGCTTTCTGAACAAAATCTGAAACCAGGTGAGTATCTCCTAGCTCTCGTTTTGTTACAATCCTAACCTTCTGCTAGGTTCACTGTTAAAGAACCTAGTCAGGTCTGAGTTTTTGAGGGAACCTGGGCCTATATATGATTTTGTATATAAACCATAGGGAGATCAGTATTACACAATATTTACTAGAAACCAGACAAAACTTGGTTGGGTCCATTCAGTTTCCCTTTGAAGATTTGAATTTGAACCAGAAACCCTCAAAATTAGACTTTGGAATGGGCGATATCATGAAAGGTGATAACGTAAAATTGGAGGGGGAAAGCTAGTAGGAACTCCTGCCGATTGAAATCACCACTTTTTGCATAGCTCAAATAGTGACCCCCACCCAGAAAGCTGGTATCTCTATTAAGTCTTCCAGATGATATCCAGTTTTGGCTTTTTAAAAAAATCTGAGTTTTTCGTTGCATCTGCATTAAAAACTCATAGATATGAACGTCAAATTTTTTACACAAGGATTGATTTCCCTTTAGCATATTCAATACCCTATGCGTACACAGTGTGTAAGGCCTTATGGACTCTGCTGCTGTTTTATTGCTGCTTTCTCAGGGACAGCTTTTGAGATCATGTTGCTTCTGTGTAAGGAAGATGGTAAAATGTCCCCTTATGAGAGATGACTATTTCTATCTCACCCATCCTTTTCCTCTCTTTCCCTATTTATCTGTTGCTCTCTTACATAAAATTAATACAAATCTGCTGTTTAGAAGTAATAGAAATTATACACCAACCTTGGTGCTAAATTACTGTGGGGAAAGAGATGAGGGAGGGGAAATGTCATTTCTAGAGGTATTTAGGTGCTGACATGCAGAGAGTCCAGTGTTTTGCCATGTAAGTGTGCCTGTGAGTGAAGGCATGATAAAAATGTGTGATCAGATGCCGTGGCTTATCATAGGAGGGTGCTGAAAGGCAGCTCAATTCGATCTCTACTTTGTATAAGGAAGAACCTAGCTTTAGCAAGGTGTTGCTATTATTACTATTTAAAAAACAACAACAACAACAACAAAACAGCCTATCTTTTTTACAGTTAGACTTGTCAAAAACATGAGCATTCATTTTCATTTGTGAAAACATTAAAAACAAGGAAGAAGGTAAAATGTAATGAAAGGGTTGATTAAAAAGAGATTTGTTTGCCATAACCTTGTAGGCAGCAAATAACAAACTTGGGCATCAGTGAGTTTGTTCAAAAAAATAATTTAAAATGCAAACCTGACGACGTGTGCAGACTGAATTCTTAATTGATAGTACATGTACTGAATGACAGTTGTTTTGAGTTGTAATAAATCTCTCTAAAAGATCAGTTTATAAGACAGATACCTTTAAAATAGTTGGGAAAGTGGAAGGCATGGGGAAAAGGTATTCTCAGAAATGGTACCTGCTGTATTTTGAATAGGAGGTGTGGGTTTTTCAGCATAATTGAGGTAGGTTTAAGTGGCTGTTTTTTCTCCAGAGAATTTATTCAAGACATTTGATAAGAACATCTGAACTAGATGTTGGTGTGTGTTGGGGACGGGGTGGGGAGGGGGGAGAGGGGGATCACAAATTAATGAAGACTATACATGGAAAGAAATAATTACTTCCAGCTGGCTTTATATAATAAAACTACTATTAAAATGAGAGGCTCCATTAGCAAGACTTTAATTATATATTTTCTTGGATTTCCAAATAAATATCATAGACCTTTAAAAGCATAATACTTAAAATTAGTCAAAGTGGCTGTTGTTACCCTAATAAGGCATAAATAAAAAGATGTACCCACCGTTCTACCCTGCTATAAATGCCCTACAGCAGTTGACATTGCTGGAATGCCTCCTGCAGCTGGTGGCATATGACTGTCATTTGCAGGCAGGATATACAGAGAGTTTACACAATGGGGGCATTCATGAAAGTGTTCCTCATCTGGGACTCCTGCAAGCTCTCATTTTATTGACCCTGTCAGAATTTAACTGGGAGGCTGTCAAATTATGTGTTGCTTTATCTAATATTAGTTTTTCTTTTAAATTAGAAATCATGTTGGGGAGGGGGTTGGAGGAATCAGGTAAGGGAAAGAAATAGCTTAACTCTCAGGTTTATTGTTTTATAAATCAAGAAAAGAACACTAGCTGTATGAGAACTTGTTCATTTGTGCTGCTTTAGATTGTGAGGATTCTAATATTCTATTCTTTGTGCTTTATTTAGTTTTCTGTAACACTCCAAGTCTTAACGCCCCTTTGCTTAATCACTATATGTCTTGAACGTAAGGTTAACCTTGGTGCCTAAGCAAATTATAGTTGATTCTAAATATCTGATTTATAAAAAACTTTACTCTTTACATGTTTATCAGGGTACAATGTTCTCTAAACAGAACAGAAGAAAAGATAGTTAATCATAGAACTTTGGTGTGCCCTTGTGCAAAACTCCATAAAGAAGTACCTTGACACTTAGGGGCTTTATAATGTGCCACAAATTACACCATAATCTGAGAAGGGTAGATAACTAAAAACATTCTTTATAGCAGATTGGCTGCATTTTGTATTTAGTTGCATTATAGCAAAACCTCCCCCCAAAAAATCAGGCAGTGGAGCATCGACATCTGGGAGAGCGCCAGTTTCAGTAGCAGATTCAGGGTGTCAAAACCCTGGCTTCATGCAGGTGGGCATGCTGCAAGAATAACGATCTCATCATAGTGAGTTGTCGTGTTCTTTTTAATAGACTCCTCCTTGTCCATCAGACCATCAGTTTTAACACTTATGTTCAGTCCAGAAAAAAGAGAGACTGAGCAGATTGATGAGATTATCATAATGAAAATAAAGTATTAGTCTGTAGATATCAGGCACTCCATATTACTTCATGCAAAAGCCATAATTTTCATATGATTTCTAGGTTTCTTACTGAAATACACCATGGTATCATCTGTCTGTCTGTTTGCCATAAATGGTGCCCATCACTACGGTATTTGATTTTATTGTGGGAGGGATAGCTCAGTGGTTTGAGCATTGGCCTGCTAAACCCAGGGCTGTGAGTTCAGTCCTTGAGGGGGCCACTTAGGGATCTGGGGCAAAATCAGTACTTGGTCCTGCTAGTGAAGGCAGGTGGGCTGTAGTCCACGAAAGCTTATGCTCTAATAAATTTGTTAGTCTCTAAGGTGCCACAAGTACTCCTGTTCTTCTAGTGAAGGCAGGGGGCTGGACTCGATGACCTTGCAAGGTCCCTTCCAGTTCTAGGAGATAGGATATCTCCATTAATTTAATTTTTTTTAATTTATTTCATTTATATAATTTTTTAATAAAAAGAAACCCAGAAAAGGTATAAATGAAGAGTTGTTTAGCACCACAATAAATACTGTCTTTGTATTAAGAAATTTCTGTGATTGTATAGTTGACTTTCTGTCTCATGCCATGTGGACATTCCTATTTCAATGATCTCTCTACTCCTCTTCCTTCCCCCCACCCTCCGTCCACCAATGCCCAAGACACATAAAATAATTCTTAACACTCTTCCAGTAAAAAGAATCTATACAGAATAGAACTAACCATTTTGCAGAATTTCATAATGCATCATAGGCTCCTTTGCAAGGTGTCCGTTTTCATCATAGGAGTAAACAGCAAAGTAAAAAGAGACCTGGAAACACTGTTAGATTCATTCTCTTGCAAATAAGCCTTCCCCATCCTCCCCAATAACACTCTGAAAAGGGTATTTTAAAAAATTCTGTATACCCTTCTTTAGGTTTTTAAAATAAAGTTCAGCAAAAAGAGCTGTGATATAGAAATAGTACTTGGCAGATGTAAGATAAAACAGCAGCAGCTTAGAAATGTTAACAAATGTAAGACCTCTTAGTCAAAGAGTATGAATTTACAGTGCAAGCAAAATGAAATCCTCCAAACTTTTGTTACAGAGGAATCATGTCATTGTTTTTACAGGAATTTGAGGAATTAAAATTCAAATGAAACTTCTGCTGAAAAACAAAAGTAGCAATGTCTTTCTTTTAAAGGAGCTAGTCCCATTAGTTCCTCCTTAGCTTAATCACCGAAGGAGACAAGTAAAAGGTCAGACTTAGAGTATGGCAAGAGCATTGTAAATAAAGACAACAATAAAAAGTAGTTTGTGAACTTCCTACTACATCAAACTACCTGACAGTCTAGTTAAAGGAATATCTTTTTACTAAGCTCTCTCCTCTCTTAGGGGAGAGAATAGTCAGACATTCATTTTACTAGCCATGCTCCCGTTCAAATCAAAGGAAATACTGCGGAAGGAGAATTGGTCTAAGGGCCCAGTTCTACAGTCCTTATTCAGACACAATGCCTATTGAAGTCATTCTGGCTGCTGGTACCTTATGGCAGATACTCATACCTAGTAAAAGCATAGCAGAAGTATCCAGCGAAAGGAAAAAGAACTATAAAAGTGTTTTTTTTTCCCTTTTGCTTTTGAGGTATTTTTGTTTATCTTTGAATAATGGAATGTTTGCATAATCATCATCTTTAAAATCTGAGTTTTAAAACATTTTAGTTATGTGAAAGAGCAAGAGAAACTTGGTATCATAATTTGATTTTGCAATGTTTGCTGGGCTTTTTTAATTTATTTATTTATTTATCTATTTATCTGACTGATGACCTCTCCCTCAATTTTTTCACTTTGGAAGAAAACTTGCTTCATATATAAATACATATATATGTACATTTTATATATTAGTCATGTACTTGAGTAATGAAACATTTTAAAATCCAGTGGAAGTAAATATTTTGTTTAACTGCTAAAATAGATTTGAACAATGAGGCCTGAAAAATAAAAGTTACAGGCAACATTTATGCATCTTTAATGTGAAACTTCCTTAGATGTGAAAAACATGCTTTTCCATATCCTCTTTTTGCTTTGTTCCAATGCCTGAAAATACAAAAGTCAGATATATAAATGTACCTGCAATTCATTATGGGTGCAATATTGTACCTGCAAATTTAGAAGCCATTAAAAAAAAATCTGTATATGGCAATAAACAGTATACTCCTTTGATTATTATAAGTATTATTAATGTTCAAGAAATTTTTAAATTGGACTGTGTGTGTGTGTGCGCGCGCGCTTGTGTTTAAATAATTTAAACAAATGAAATGATGGAAATAGTATGGAATTGCAAAATTAGGATCTGTTCCTAATTGTTCTCCTCTACTGCCCCCTACCTCTTCCAAAGTTCAGGTGTGTTCAGATGTGGCGTTTTGATTCTATGCAATCTCTAACATATGCATTTTTCTACATCCATCAACTGTGAAAAGAAAACCAAGTAAATGTTACGTGAGGGAAGTAGGAGAGAGAGGTGGGTGCAGCTAGCAGCTGGAGCCTGATATGTGTTTTCTCTTCTGTGGCACCATTTTGTTGTTGATGTGGGAATGTAGCGAAACAGTGGCTGCAGCTGCTTCGCTAAATAAGGATCCACAAAACTTCCAGCTGTGAACGTATGATTCATCCTTCCCTGCACAAAAAATATATTTCCTTATATCCCATTATGTCCCATATTTGATTTTTATCACACAACTGTTACCTGACTAAATCTCACCCACATGCTCTTTATCCATCCTGTAAACCATTTTTCTCCTTTCAATTAGGCTCACAATACTCCCGCATCCTCTATGCAGAAATTCCACATTAAAATAATACTGCATCCTCATAAATAATTTTTTAATGAATCAAGTACATGAATAATGTATCTTTTTAACCAGCCTAACGTAGATTCTGTACAAATCTACAGAAAATCCAACTAGTCCATTCATGAACTATTTATCTTTAATTTAATCGTGTAATCCCCAAACTGGTATTTCTTTCATTCAGAGTGATCTGAACTTTTGGATATTTACATCATAAAAATGAGTAAATAAAATAAAATTAACCGTTATACATTTTCTTTGGTATTCATAATAGTAATCATTACAAATATCTATTGGAAAGAATTTCTCCCCATCATAGTTTGACATACCTTTTTTTAAAAAAAGGTTTAAGAATTCAAGACATTCATATAATAAATGATACTCTTTACAAAAAGGGGATTCTGCAGGTTTCACTGAAATTGGTTGCAAAACTCACTGATTTATTTCAGAGGACCCCAAATAAATGGATGATTATTAAAGAAAGAAAAAGTTCTTTTATCCCTTTCTTCTTTAGACCTAAATTAAGGGTGTTTCTCTTAAGGGTTCTTGTTTAGACCTGAATTAAGGGTGCCATCGTTGATGATATCACTAACATCTGCATCAGTGTAAGTAGTTCAGGGAATGTATTTAAGACCCTGTTCACACAATGGTAGCTGCAACCATGTTTAATATTGACTTTTTTTGTAGAGCTTTAACCCTTGTGGCTGAATTGTGCTATGCACACCTTCTTTAGTTAGGTGGCTCTAATACAGCTCTCAGAAACATGATCCCTGCCCGTCTTAGTTGGGTGCTGGTTAGCTCCATTCTATTCACAGTATTCTTAAAGCTTTAGATGTTAGGGATGTTTTTGAGTGTTTGAACAAAACACAGACACCCAAACATTAGACAGTCACTGACTTGCTGGATGGCCATACACAAGTCATTTCATCTGATTGCCTCCATTTTTTCACATGATAATTAATTTGGCTATTAAAGTGCTAAGTTTTCTTATTATGGGCTTTTGCAGGTTAATGCTTTTAATTCCAAGGCAGACTTAAAATGTCATGTTTGAAACTGAAAAGTTAACTTTTAGATGATTAAGTTGCTGTATATATAGTGTGGGAATGCCATTATTTCCATAACAATTGTGATGTCACAGTTGTCCATGTAGAGGATTGTGGTTTCATTGAATGAAGAAGAGATGTGCCATGTGAGAGAAAGGTTTCCAATAGTAAGTTGCAGAGCAGATATTTATATTTCTTTATTAAAAAAAAAAACACCATTTAGGTTGTGCAGAATTAGGTTTCTGATATTGTCTATTGTGTTAAAGGGGGCGTGTAAAGAACTAGTCTGCTCATAATTGAAATTCTCCAGGCAAATCAGATATCAACATTTTTCAACAGAACAGGTAATTAATTACTTTGTATTTTAAATTGAAGGTCATTGTGTTATTGATTTCTGTGGGAACAAAAGGAAAAAAATCTTGTTAAAATGATGGGTAAACTGGGGCCTAGGTGCTCTTAGGTGATATCTGGGGTATCATTGAGTTGAACCCCTGGTTAGTGTCAAATTCCAATCAGAATGCAGATATCTGTAGTATAAACATAACAAGGTGTTGGTTTATTTCCAAAACTATAAAGAAGAGTTTAACTGGAGAAAAGACCAGAGGTTAACAGTTTGTTTTACAGTTAACTCAGGTATTTTCAAATCAAGTGACTGGTGCTGCTTGTAACGAAGCATCTGTAAAGTGTGTCAGTATGACGTTGGTATGCCATGTACAAGAAGTTCAATGTCAACACAGCTGTGACTTACCACTTTTAGAAACCTCTCAACTAGAAATTAGATAAAATATCTTTAATTTGGGCAAGGGGTTGGGGGAGAGAGCAGGGAGGGGAATACCATTTTAGATGCTATTAATTTTCACAAAATAACATTTGTGTGCTTTGCCTCGCCAGATAGTCTACAGTGCTTTTTCCTTATTTCACATGCCAAGCTGTTTTTACATTATCATTTCCTTCTCGGCTATGTTTATCTTTTCTGAAAATGGTGAAATGTAAGCTATTCCAGACTGGGTGGGTGGCACACATTTGCACAGTACCTTTTAAAACACAGAGCGAGCATTTTATTTGGGTTCTGCAAACCACTGAGAGAACTCAATGCAGCTGCTCTCATTGCATCAAAGTGATGCATGTAAAAATCTCACTTTCTATTCTAAATAAACCTGTTGAGTCAGATATTTCCGGGCTGACATTTTTTGCAAAGGAGGGACAGTGGCACTGGGCATATACATTAATCCTTAGTGTTCCACCAAACCACTTCACTTTTTTTATGAGCTTGTAAGAGTGCCCATCCTTAGCAAAATATCAAGTTAAAACATGTCATTTTCAAATTACTTAGTTGTCTTTAATCCAAAGGCAACTCTTAATGGGCTGTTTTACTGTAGCCAATTGGTAAAGCAGCAGTTTAGCAGTGAGTAGTTCTTCTGACCCATTATTGCTGTCACCTCTACTTCTCATTCCCAGTTAGATCCAGTAGTGGAACAAGGGTTGTGTGTTTAAAATCTGAAGTTGTTGATTCCGTGGTCGGGCAGATGCTGCATGCATTAACCCTACACCGGCCAGAACTAATCTGGAAAAAGCTGAGATTTCCTTTTAAGTGTGTGTAAAGTGCAACTCATTAACAATCCTATATCTTCCCTTATTTTTACCCTATTAATGGCCTCCATAATAAACAGCAAAGGTGGGCAGGTAAGGGTAAAGAGGACACACGACATGATACCCATTTCTTTTGTGTAATGAAAATATTAAATCAAAAAATGTGATGTTGTTGTGTGGGTTGCATTTGACACGATACTAGGGCCTTATCCTGCAAGGCACAGAGTGCCCGCCGCCGATAGCACTTAGCACTTCACAGGACCGTGCCTCTCAAGTTTAGTGAATTAAAACCATGCTGTGTTTGAGGATCAAGTGACCCTTCAGTTTCCAGGCCCTATGACAGTTAATAACCCTTCCCTTAACTATGCAGTGAATATCACAGATGGAGCTTGACAGACCAGTCAGCATCTCAAAGGTCACCACAAAGCTATTAGTTAGATCAGAATGCCCTTTGTTTCCCAGTGATGATTCTGCTACTGTAGCTGTTAACTGGATAAATTAAAAATATGTTACTTTCTGAGTATGTAAAGATTAAAAACAAAACAAAACAAACAAAAAAAAACCCCACCTAAAAACAGCGTTTCCAAACAAGCACTACTAATTCTGGGTCTTTTTAAGTGTGTTGCTAAAGTGTTTGAATGCTTAGCAATCTGCTGGTACAACTATGATAGATGATTGCTAGTCCATTCTGTGCAGCTTTGTTTCAGTACAAAGACATAACCAGGGGAAAATGATTTGAATTTTACTTTTTTTTATTGCTGTTAGAGGTGGGGTTTATTTATTTATTTATTTATTTATTTTATTACATTTTTGTCAGCTGCTTTCAACTACTAGGAAACAAGAGCATTCCAAATGCTTCTCACCTCAAAGTTCTATCCCCTGTTCCTGCTGTGTAACTTAAAGGTACTTAAATATCTAAAGGATGTTTAAAAGGAGCCCAGGAAAAAAACAACCAAGCCTTTAAAATATGCTGTTATAAATTGCTTTATTGAAATATTTACAACAGCAGCCACAGAAAGTTGTATACACTTAAATATGCCCACAAAAACAGTAAGTAACCATGGCTTTTCCATTTGTGGTAAATGTATTTTATCAATGTATTTTACAAAAGTAAAATGTTCTCACTATGTTGCCTTGTGACTAACTGCTAGCACTTGTTCATTTAATTACTTGCATGTAACTTTGCAAGGACAGGTTCAAGTAGACATGAGTTGCAGATGGTCCAGGCTATTTGGTGTTAGTTTTAGACAAAGGCCACACTTCCTGAAGCAGGTTCACTTACACTGTTAATGTAGCCCTAATAATTCTTGTTTAAACTCCTTGTGCAATACCAGAATATTTTTTTAACTTGTATATTCAGAATGTATAGCATATTATTTACTTTCTCCCTCACACAGATAAAGTTGGTTAAAACCACAGCGCAATGCAGAACATAGCTATTTGCAAGTTATTGTCTAGTAATTTGTGCATTTTTAACAGTAAAATTAATTTTTAATATGAAATATTGAGGGTTTTTTAAATTTTGTTTTGGGGATGGTCTATCAATTTAAGAATATAACATATTGTGCTCTCCTATTCTCTACTCTACATTTATTAGCTCTGATATCAGTTGATACTCCAGTAATTTATATCACTTTCATTTGCCTTCCTGTTTATAGCAATACACATTGTATTCTCTCACCAATATGTGCTCATTCAAGGAAGAATAGACCTCCATAGAGAAATCTAATCAGTGGTCAAATAATAAGACTTGAACATAAGAGCAAAATTTCCATGGATAAAACAGTTTCCCAGCTATTAAAAAAAACCAACCCCAGAATAAAACTCATTGTAATAACCATTATTTCCAAACATGATCCAGTAACATTATTCTGTAGCACACGTTCCTTTTCACACAGAGAAACCATGCTGTTGAAAGGATTTCTACATTTAAAAAAACACAGTCTGAAATGAAAACAAAACATTGTTAATTCTTCTGGTTCATCCACTCTCAAAACATTTTTTAACTTTTATAATGCAGGCAAATTCCATGTTAATTAGCCCGTGCAATTTAACGCAGGAATGGAGGAAGATATTAGAAGTCAATGTGACACATCGCTGCGCAACTCAGTTAATTCTCTTGATCTTCGTACTGTTGCCAAACCCCCTGCTTCTCCCCCCCCCCCTAAAATTAAAAGACCACGTTTCAGGAGTATCAAGAAAACATTTGATTTGTTTTTTTGCATGCTCGGTCTTCACAGAAGTATTTGCACTAGCATTTCTTAATCTTTTTCTTCCCCTCTGCCATACAGCTGTCACTAGTACAGGAAAAGGACTAGGGGAGGGAGGAAGGAGGGAGCCTTGCTAAAATCGTGTCACGTAGCACTAATTCATCTGCTCTCATTAGAGTGAGCGAGGGACAGCAGTGATGGCCAAGAGCTGCACTCCACACATGACACACGAACAGTTTGGGGAATAGAAAATTGCTTTCTCAGGAAGCCTAGCCAATTAAGGACTTGACCATATTGAATGTCAAGTGTTAATTTAGGTTTTTCTTCATTTTCCCAGTAGTAATGCGGGTCCTGTGATGAGCAAATACATGTCAAGTAAAAGTTGATTGCATGAAGGACCTGGGTATTATATGTCACTGACAAGTCACAAATGTACTCTAGTCTTTTAACCCCTTAGGTGAGTCCAGGAGGGGGGTAAGGGAGAGGGATTAACTGTACTATAATGATAAGAATATATAACTTACATTAGGGAGAAGCCTGGATAGGCCAGACAGAAATAGAAATTCATGCAAGAGACTAGGACAGGGATCTTCTGCAATCAGTGCACAAATGTGGTACTTTTCTGGGTTATAATTAGTAAAACAAAACACAAAACAGCCTCCCCCCCCAACACACACACTTGAGGATTCTTTAGTGTTTTAAGCATCCCTATTCATATTCTATCCTTAATAATGTTGCATGTGGGGTGTGTGTGTGGGGGGGTTATACTGCTGGGAATAGGAAATATTCCTATGTTGTTATTTGTTTTGAAAGAAATAAACCAATGGGAAATGGAGGTGCTTAGCATTTCTGGATTTGGCCCCTTTTGAGTGTCTACAGAAATACAGATTGTAAAGGGCTGGGGACTTCCTTTTTTTGCATTGGGTGAAAGAAGAGCAGCAACAGCAGGGAAATATAAAACCCTCAATTGAAAACAGTTTATATTCTATCCTGTGTATTTCTCCAGCTTAATTTCTTAGTGATTAGAAACCCATAGAAAGTCCACCTTCTTTCATTTTATGTTGCATCTGCCCACTGTTTAGAAGGGAGACTTCAGTTTATCTAAGTGAGGTAGCATTTACTTTTACTAGGCGTGGATACTTACATCTGTAGCATCTCATTTCCATTCATCAGCATATTATTTACATATGAATGTTCTGAAAATAAGAGAGTGTCTGTTTCTGTTGCAATTGTATAATTGGCAATAAATAAATATCCCACAATGAAGTAGGCATTACTGTGTGGTACCAGCATAGTAAAATGGAGTTGGCAAATCTGCAAATGTTTAAAAAGTTGTCAACGCCCCTTTAATTTCATTTAAAATCATAGCATTCAATTTATGTCAGTAGATTTCCCTGTTGGTTGTAAAAACAAAACAAACACCATAACCTATGAACAGTGCACGTTGAAGTTGGTCAGCAAACCTAGTGGCACAGTAATAAATGTGACTTAAAAATTCCTGTTTCCAGTTTAAAATATTTCCCGAACACCGGTAGAAATGGTGCTCCTCTGCATCAGGATTGAGGCATGTAGGCACTGTCCATATTCTATGGGCAAGCGAAGGACCTTGTTCTCTAAGGCTGTCACTCTGATATCTTTCATGAGTACAGAAATGGTTAGATGAGAGGATGGGAAAGACTTCTTAAATTTTAAACCAAACATGTTTTCTGGGAAAAAGTAATTTAGGGTTGGATTAGTGTTTTCTGATCAGATTTCAGTTTTGTTTACAAAAAAGAAAAAAAAAATCAACAGTGCTGTCTGTATAATTAAGTCAACTAGCTTTATGTTAAGAAACAATTCCAAGAATCTGACAATGAATAAGATTGGTGTTTTTGTGTCAGTAACTGTTTCTTATTTTAATTCATCTTGTGCATGTGAGAAGTAGCGTATACTATAAACTCTCCTTACATACCACACTATCTTAGAAACAAAATAAGCTCTTCCCTCCTCGCTCCCCCTACCCCCGCTCTGTTCTGTTTTGAAAAGCAGCGTCTGTAGAACTCATCCAGCATTGAGAATGGCATTTTAATTACAGTGTAGACCTCAGCAGCTTCCCTTCTGCTAGGTGTGCTGAGGGACTTTGCTAAGTTTCCTTAAAGTAAATTCTGATGATGGCATCTCTGGTTGCTGATGCAAGTTTTTCCTCCTCTATGGTGTCACTTTTGACGGATGGTACCTAATGCAATCAGCCACAGCCAAGGCAAGACCTTCCTTGCTGCGCCTACAGCCTGACCAAAGGTCCAAAAAAAATAAAATAAAAAATAAATAAAGCCCCCCCCCACTCCCCCAAAAAACAACCAAAAACAAACCCCAACCCCAAACAGGACAGGCTTTTTCTGAAGCTCCATTTCCCAATGCTTAAGCTGAAGATGCCTCCCTTTGCGCATGTTTTTGATAAATTTAAGAAGTCAAATCACTGACACAGATGGATAATCCAAGTGTATAGGGTGAAGAGTTATAAATTAACACATTATTCCCTCTTAATGTGAAATACTTGAGAATGCATTTTCTCAGTCCCCTGACATCTACCCAGTGAGGGCTCACATTGTACTTTTCAAGTGGCATTGATTTGTTAAAGCGCTGAATTAGCATCTCAGGCCAGCTGCCTGTTCCACTGTTGTGTTGTTGGGTTCATTCTCTCTCTCTCTCTCACTTGCTTCCCGCTGCCTTGGCCACACACAGGGCTTCAGCCTGCTTACCCCAGCTTTTCCCCTCTGTTATTTTAGCTAATCCAGGTAATACACTCACCAAACGTGCCTTGCCGAGCTAAGTAAATTAACATATTTCTCTTTTTTACATAGAGCCCATAATATGCACATATGTATGTGGTGGCTTTGGTTGGATGGAGTTGGGAGTGTGGTGTGGGGGGAGAGATGGGTAGCAAGGATGGATGGCTTTGTTTACCCTCCTTGATCTCTGTGAAGTTACACATTGTTCTTTTATTTCATTTGCAATGTGCTGAAATCTTCTGTACAACGGCTGAGTGAAAGGGGAAGGAATGAAGAAAAAGAGGGAATATTAGTCACGTCAAAAAAGATGTTAAAGTGCTATATTAAACTGCATGTCTTAGATCTGAATGTTAGTCTCTAGTAGTTCCATCAGGCTGCTCATTAATGAATCCAAGAATAGTTTGTGCTTGTGTCATTGTATTTGTTAGCCACGGATTTTTTTATTCCAATTGGAAGCTGATAATGACAAGACTTTTTAAAATTTAAACTTCTCCTCCTCCGTTTCTCTTTCTGTCTCACTCTTTTAAAGTTTTCAGTACAATTTCATACTTTATATTTCTCATGGTGGAACCTGACAGATTTGTAGCTGTGCCCTAATTGCCTAGATTATGGTACTAATACATGTATTGCAGTAATGAAGATTATGCACATGAAATTAACATTACAATTTGTTTAAAACTGCTAATAAAATGGTGGTGTTTTTATTTGTGGTTCCTTCGCATAGTGACTTGCAAAGTTTCTAGAGCCTACAAAGGGACTGTGCTGTAAAGTAGTATTGAGGGGTGAAATGATGTCCTCTTTATACTCTACATTCATTAATCGCGCACTATTTTGAACATTATTTTTCTGTTAGCAATGTTTACTTGTGACAGTTTAATGCTTCAGAAAAATTTACCTCAGACTATTATTTAGAAATGGAAAACTTAAGAATACTCAGCAAGAATGCACCTCTTTGCCATTCCTAATATCACAAATCTGTTTTAGAGGGGGCCCTTTTGGGGGTTTCTGTGGCTTTTCTTCCATACATAAATATACTGATAGATTAACTCATGCATCACATACAGAATTTGAATGAGTATGAAAACTCAGTTAAACTTAAATAAAAATACACTGGCTTTCCATCATAACTATAGGCATTATTTAAAGCTTCCAAATAACAGCATCATATTTAGTGCTAATTTTGGGCCCCATTCTTATTCAAGAAAACCTACTTTCGGTAAAGGCAATGAGATACATGGCTGAGTAAGAGTTCAGGGTCAGGCTTCTTATGTAGGTTCATCATCGCACACTGCAACATTTTACATGTTATCTTTCCAGGGGATATACAGCTGTGACGTTTTCTATGGCTAGACTTTAGCCTTCTATTATTTACCATGTTCACAGCACTGTACACTCTTAAAAGAAGACACATTTTCTGCCATGAGGTGCTTACAGTCTAAATCTAGCACAATAAAGACTGAGTTGTATAATGTGCTGGCTGAGCAGCCAATCTTGATTCACTGGAGATATTTTTGGTAGATAGTACTTGTCGAGTTAGTGTGGACCTGTAGTGGTGAAGGGATTAAGCAACTTTGGGCTTGTCTACACTTACCGGGGGATCGATGTGCAGCGATCGATGCATTGGTGGTTGGTTTAGCAGGTCTAGTGAAGACTGCAGATCGCTCTCCCGTCAACTCCTGTACTCCACCAGATTGAGAAGAGTAAGGGGAGTCAACGGGAGAGTGTAGAGTGTACCCCGTGGTAAGTAGATCTAAGCTATGTCGACTTGAGTTACACTATTCACGTAACTCAAATTGCGTAGCTTAGATCGACTTTTCCCTGTAGTGTAGACAAGGCCTTTGTCTTTTAACTGGGATTTAAGAGGCTAATTGAGACCACCAATGAGAAAAGAATTGAAACTGAAAGAGGCAAGTCATGTTTTTACATGGACAGGGTACCTTGTTCAGAGAGCATGACCAGCATTGCTGTTGTAACTTTGTGCAGCATGCAGAGAAGGACAAACCAAATATGCCCTGCTGTGTAGATGTTACATAAACATGAGATGCTGTGCTGAAGTGCATCTGATATGCCATGTATGCAGATACATATATTTCTGTTACATTAGAAAAACAGAGGTGCCCTAGGCCATTGGAGACTAGTTTAATCATGCAGGTGATACACTTGGTTTGGGGTACTGGAGGAAGCGAGGACTGCATGAATGCCCTTAATCCCACCTGATGTCAGCTGAGATATGGTTTGAGGCAGATTTGGAGGAAGCTACTTGACCTTGTTCAGAAAAGAGGTGGAATAACAGTGACTGTCTTGAGAAGGGTGAGGGAGGGAGAGATGGCTAAATAAAGACAAATGTGCTCAAGACTGATATATTGATTTTAAAATACTATACTAAACTAAAAATCCTGTTCAGCCGTGTTAGTCTGTATCCGCAAAAAGAACAGGAGTACTTGTGGCACCTTAGAGACTAACACATTTATTTGAACATAAGCTTTTGTGAGCTACAGACCACTTCATCGGATGCATAGAATGGAACATATAGTAAGGATATATATATATATATATATATATATATATATATATATACACACATACAGAGAACATGAAAAGGTGGGAGTTGCCCTACCAACTCTGAGGCTAATTAATTAAGAGAAAAAACTTTTGTAATGATAATCAAGATAGCCCATTACAGACAGCTTGACATAGTAAGTTCTCAACACAAGCAAGGATTTGTAGACACCAATTTGTAACTCATGGTTACTCAGTAAGAAGACAACCATGAGTGTTACGCCATATTGCTGTTCCTTGAGCAGAGATTTCTGTACCCTTTGCATCACCTCTCCTCACTTAATCATTTATTTTTTCTCCCAGCGTCATGAAGAAATCACACAGCAGCAAGCAACTCTTCTATTTCTTATAGAAAGAATCCTCAAAAAGGCCAGGTAGTGACCCAAATGCAGGGCCCCACTTATTTAAAACAATGTTGAACTAGTTTGTTGTCCTACAAGAACTGAGAGAGCTTGGAAGCAGAATTTTCCATTTCTTACCGGAGTGCATACCTGGGAATGAGAACAAAGAATGGGCTGTATGCTACCAGACGCCAGATGCTGGAGTCCTTGATTTACATAGGATCCTTTCCTGCACACACTACATGTCCCCATGTGTTTGAGTGGCAAAAGATGGTCGATAGAAAGGGAGCAGCACCGTAAATACACCTCTACCCTGATATAACGCTGTCCTCAGGAGCCAAAAAATCTTACCGCGTTATATCAAACTTGCTTTGATCCACCAGAGTGCGCAGCCTCTTCCCCCCCCCGCCCCTGCGAACACTGCTTTACTGCATTATATCCAAATTTGTGGTGTTATTGGGTCGCGTTATATCAGGGTAGAGGTATATTAGCAAAGTTGCACCAAAGATAGTGGCCTCTTTATTATCTTTGGTCCTAATTTCTTTGACGCAGACTTGGCAGCGTTTGTTAAGGCATAGAGAAAAGCAAAGGCAGGTTTCTTCCTGCCGGCAATGCTTTTGAATGAAGGTACTAGCATTTCCAGTAACTCTCAACACCTGCATAGCAGTGACTCTGTTTTCAGTCATATGGGATAGATAGTGATACTGTATCCCACAAGATCCAGTTCCTGGCAGCCTAATATTAAGGCCATTCCAGATTGCCTGAGGGAGGAGGATTATATTATCTTGATATCTAACTCAGTATCCAAAAGACAGTATAACCTTGCCTCCTGAACTCTCAGGGGATGACAGTCATCTCAGATTCTCCTCCAGAGATGCAGGAACCTGAAGGAGGATCCAGGAAACTTAAATCGAAAACTTGAATTCCCTCACTTGCCACCTCCTCAAGGCTACGCAGCTGTTTCCTCTGGCACCAGCCTCTGAATTGGCTCCAAAGCTTGAAGGGATCCATATTGTTCAAGAGGAGGCGACAGATGAGCCACCGTGATGTTAATTCTCTTATAGAACTTTCACATTGGATAATCCCAGTGCTAAAAATATATGGCTTCCAACAGTGAATTCCAGTTATGTACATTGCCCAAAGAGAGAGAGCCACCCTAATGTTGATCCTTCAGTGGTGTCAGGTTCAAAAGAGTCCATTCTTCCTCTTGAAATCAGTGCTTCCCCCTCCCCTCTTGTTGCTTCTGCCCCACCCCAAATTTCAACTAGTGCCCCCACGTTTCTTACAAAGAGAGACAATCAACTTTTTTTTTTTTTTTAAATCTATCTGAGCATTCTCTGTGTGCACTCAGAGTTCTGATAGGTGGATTCCTAATGCCCAGCTAGTTACTTTTAACCCCTGCAACAGGTGAAAAGTTAAGGAAGCACAGAAAATTGAAGACATTTAGAAACTGGCTGCCATCTTCCTCCATGAAGTCATCTAGGATTGATTTCAATTAGCATGAAATTTGTATCTTAGACCATGGAGAGCCCTCTGGTGCTGACGTGGGCTGTGAGTAGGGTGACCAGACAACAAGTGTGAAAAATCGGGATGGAGGTGTGAAGTAATAGCCTATATAAGAAAAATACCCAAATATCGGGACTGTCCCTATAAAATCGGGACATCTGGTCACCCTAGCTGTAAAGGAACTGGAAGGAAAAACGGAAAATATGTTCTCTACCAATCAAATGTTGAAGGGGTGATGGATGGGCAGATTAATTGGCGCAGCTTTGAACCAGGCCCTCAGGGACATATTCAAGTACATTGTCTCTACAATAAAAAGAAAATGGGGTGGGGCAGGATACCTAGTTTCACTAGGGAAGTATCCTGACAGTAGATCCCTTTGGAGTTTCTCTGGAGAGAGGTGAATTCTAACCTGGGCAGACATCTGTTTTTGGGGGGAGAAATGGAACTGGATCCACTGGTAGAAATGGGTCTTTGGGTGAACAACAGAGGGGAATCATTTCTCCTCCTCTCTCCTTCCTGCTTCAGAGTAATTTTAACTCTGAGGTTATTGTGTCTCCCTTTGTATCTATCCGGTATTAAATCCTGTCCTGTCCTTTTAGGGTTGTCAGTGCTGCAAAAAGAGAACACCCACAACAACAAGTCTCAGAGCTAGTGTCTACAGACTCCGACTCACAGGGCTCATGCTACAGCACTAAAAATAACAGCATAGATGTTCCCGCTCGGGCTGGAGCTCGGCTCTGTAGACCGCTGCTGTGGGGTTTTTTTTGCACTGTCGATGTACCCTTAGTGGCGTCTTGGCATCTGCTCATGCTGCTTCAGGATCAAGGGGAGATAGACCAATCCTAGACTTAAGATAAAAAATTCATTCTGACAAGTTTTTTCCGATTGGCATCATCGAAGTTGGTTGATAAGTGTGTTCACTAACACTGAAGACTACAGGGTATCAGTGAAACTAGAACATGTAATCTGAGCCGCTGTTGTTGGATCGTGTCAGTGTACTTTGCTCCAAGAGCCCCTGATTTCCTGCTCTGAGCCCTACCATTTGGTCTAGCTGCAGCTTCTCAAATTTTCATGAAAAATGACAGTGATGGGGCAGTAGCAGGTAAATTGGACGCTCTTATTTACACGTGTTTCTTTAGTGGCAGACGAGGAGGCTAGCAAAATAGTTATGTGAAAAATAAAAGTGCACGTAAAAAAAAAAAAAGTGTGTGATGTGTCACTACGGCCAACCTCTGATTATGTAGTAATAGGGACAGATTTTTCAGAATGGAAGATAACTTTCAGTATCATAGTGATCTGTTAAGTGGTTTGATGACCAAGGGATATTGCTCTTGCTTCCAGTACCAGTGGTCCTGGGGTCTAATTTCACTGGACACCTGGCTAGAGGAGTAATATTTATTTATTATAGTGAGACTAATTAACCATTAGAACATTAGAACAATTTCCCAAGGGTGTTGATGGATTCTCCATCACTGGCAATTTTTAAATCAAAATTGGATTTTTGTAAACATTTTCTAATTCGAAAGGGATTTTTTGTGGGGGGAAGGTTCTATGGCCTGCAGGGGTTCTCAGGACAAATTTTTTTGGTGGCCTCAGTGTGGCCATCAACTCTTGCTGGTGGCCACTCTCAAACTTTTTCCTGAAATACTTAATTACCTTTAGGAAAACCAAATAAATATGCACATAGACACATCCAAATCATTGTAATTTAATTATTGCTAGCTAGCAAGTCTGTTGTGAAAAGTGATGTTAACAAACATACAAGTATCACTTTTCACAGCAGACTTATTCAGCCTTGGCAAGCCTGGGGACGAATTAAGCCTTGGATGGAGGGTTGGGGGGAGGCAGCCAGGGCCTGGGGCGATAGGGTGTGGGGGGTGCAGGAGGTGGGGAAGGCAGCGGGGGGCTGGAGCCTGAAGCCCGTGGCCAGAGCCCAAAGCCCTGCAGCCAAAGGATGGGGCCCAGGGATGGACCTGGGGCTGAAGCACAAAGTCTGAGCCCCACTGCTCATGGGAAAGTGGGGAGCTCACCAGCTGCCTGCTCCTCCAGCACTGTGCCCCAGGTGTCTCCAGAGGGGTGCAGGGCCTCTGCTGGTGGTCCCAGCAACAAACACCAAGGCGGTGCATCCGGGAGCACCACGGAAGGGGAGAGGCTGCTACTTTGTCTGCCCTCCCTTCCAATCACGGCCCAGGAGGCTGTGGCCGCAAGAAAAGCCCCTGGTGGCCGCATTTGAGAAATGCTTGACTAGATGATCACAATTGTCCCTTTTGGCCCTGGAATCTATGAAACTTTGTATGATTCTATCAAGAAATACTGAACAAGGATCACTGAAGTTTGCTTCTAGTAACAGAACAGCTTTAATAGTGTCTATGCTCATTTGATTTTTCTCTTCACTCCAAACTCCATTCATCACTCTGAATACTTACACTACAGGACTTTTTATTCTTGATAAACACAAAGCAAATTCTACTCTGTCAACCAATAAATCTTGAACAAATTTTTTTTTTTTTTAAATTCCCTCAAATATAACCATAGTGTCAACTGAAATGAAAAGCCAGAATATTGCAGGTAATCTGAAAGAAGTTCCTGGGATATTGGGATGTCCTATGAAAAACTGTGACTGTCCTGATTCAAACAGGACATATGGTCACTTCAGACCCTAATGCTTCAGGGCATAAGCCAACCTGTAACAGATTGGGGTTTTTGAAGAACCTTCCCCTATGGGCAGATTATTCCATAATTGTCCAGTACTGGGTTTCTTACACCTTTCTCTGAAGTATCTGGTCCTGGCTATGGTCAGATCCATTATGGCAGTTCCTACATTCTTAAGTTCCATATTGCTCTAGGAAATGGAGTATCAGAACCAGGTTAGAATTTCCTAAAAATACATACTGCTCAGACAAGCTGAGGTCTCAGGCTGAGGGACCTGGAGTAAATCATCCCACACATACATTTGCTCAAGTTCATAATGGACAAGTGAATCCTGTTGCATACTTAAGAGCAAGCTACTAGGAAAAACAATTCTGTTTACATAATTTAGTCCTTGTCAACAAACTTGGTCATTCCTGCACATCATCTTCACCCACTGTGTCTTTGTACATTGCATCTTTGTGCAGTGCTTTCTAGCTGAATTTCTTCCCCTGCTTTCTGGGTAATTAACTATCTGATCCCGACTGTGGTCCCAAATTTTAATAAATCAGGCATTTTGTTCCTTTCTTACGTAACAATAAGCACATCTAATGTTTTGACGGGCTAACTTTTTCTTCCTCCTTCCACTTGTATTAAAATTTAATTCAGATTGTAAGCTCCTTGGGCAATGGACACATCCCCTGGTGTCCTTCTGTAAAGCATTTGCACACACATGGTCGTGTATAAATAATAATACGTTCGGTTATAAAGGAGTGCAAATCAGGCGCATGACTTAAAAATAGTGTCTACTTCTGCAGAACAGAGAATGTGTTTAGCTCCTAATTTGATTTCTGTAGACACTGGTCTGTAACCAGCCACTTGGGGTATATCTACATAGCATTTTGGACTGAGCAGGAGTGAGCCTCGCAGCCAGGGCTGACAGAATTGGGCTAGCGAGGCTCACAATAGTGCTCTAAAAATAGCTGTATAGACAGCGTTGGAAGTTGCAGATTGGGTGTTTGGAGCCTAGTGGAGGTTGGGCTTCACGGCCCAAGCTGGAACGTCAAAGTTCTGTCTATATAACCATTTGGGCTAGGAGGCTCACTCCCACTTACTCCAAAATGCTGGGTATACAGATCCCTGAGGCTCAGAGCAGAGAGGACAATGGATATCAGTTCCCTTTTTCTAGTATAGGTTCAAAATATTTATGGGTGTATTTTCCAGTGTTTTGAGAATGTTTCCTTAGCTGTCTGTTTAGTGTCTTATGAACAGCTTAAAGTAAAGAAAGGATAATACAGCCATGGAAGAATGAAACTGGGCAGTGAAGAAGTGGGTGGAATTAAAGCAAAAAGCTCCAAAAATCTCTGCCCAGAGATTGGCTGTGCTGTCTGTCATTCAGATGAGAGGGGAAGAAAATCCAGGAGTTGACAATTCAGGTTTATAGCTTCAGAAATCAAAATAACAGGTAAATAATACTTGTGTCCTGGTGCTATGGTACTGTGCTTCCTATTTACATTGGAATAATACTGTCACACTACAGTAGGGCAACAGAGAGCAAACAAGACTCTTAGCACCTTCCCTTTCCCATCGACTTTCCCGGTAACTGTAAAGGAAATACTTCTGTTTTATTATAGAATAAATAAAATGCCACAAGATTGCCAAAGGGCTGGCAGCTTTGGTAACTAGTCCTCTAAGCAAACTGTTTTATCAGTAATCTTGTAACCTGGTTACCACTGGCAAATGAAAAGTTTACCCTTAAAAAAATTAATACAAGGGGGGGAGGCAGGGGAAGTATCTTTAGTTTTAAACACACAACTTTCAATAGTAACAATCATAATATATATTAAAAAAAGAAAAAAAGCACAAACCCCCACACCCTCTGGCAATTGACCAAGTGTCTGTTGAAACAGCGGAGCAGATTAGTGAAATGCTGGAGTTCCCTGCTCAGTGTTGTGACTCTGCAGAAGTTCTGAAGTGACACATGCATCACAAGCCTGTCACAATGCAGAAGCGGGTCAGGGGTCATGGTTAAGAGCAGGGTGTTGCTGGATAAGGTTGAGGAAGCAGAGGTGGCCCCTCTGCTCTGTGTGTGGGTCTGTGTACTCCTTTCCCGTCAGAGCTGGCCCAGCACAGCCAAAAAAGCGGTTCCTTGGCAGGGCTTAATGGCAGGATGATGTAGTCTGTTGTGACTAGTGCATTCCTTTCAGGTTAAACTAGGGAAATGGCATTGTGTTAAAATTCCAAGTCGCATGAATGTTTTATTGCCACAAGTGCATTCAGGCCTCAAGGGGAGTGTGTGTGGTGGGGAAAGGGGGAGGGAGGGTGACTTAGAGACTCAGGAACTATCAGAAGAACACTTCCCTTGGAAAATTTTACCCAGCAGCATGAAGCTGACTTGCTGTGATAGCCGCTTAGAAGGGTTTCGCTTTTCCTAAACTGTGGCTTTTTAAAATCTCTCAGTCCAGACAATTAACAGCTGAAGAAAATATGACAAGACACACGCAAAGAGGTTGGGAGACAGGGGGAAGAAATGCGCCAGAAAGGAGCTGAGTTGCCTTCTTGTGTAAACTGCCAGATCTCCTCTTCCCTCCTCTCCCCCTCCCTTCTCCCTCCTCTGCTCCTAGAACTGTTTCCCCGACCCCCCTTTCTGTCTGCTGAAGGCCAGGAGTGATCTGTTAACTATACAACACTGACTGGGAGGCCAAAGCAGCTCATGGTACTGTATGTTACCATTACTACTCCCTCATTCCTTTTTACATTTTTTAAACATTTCTTTGTAATAATGGTTTACATGAGTCAGAAGGATTTAATTTTAGAATACAAAAGAACAAAGTAAAGAAATAACTAAATGCTGTGGATTTCTGGGATTTTTTTTTAAATCGGGGATAATAGATCCATCTAATTTACATTAGTTGTAATGATTTCTAGCAAAATTTTAAACAGGGCTATTAAATACAGAAATAGTGCAGGGTTTGGGATAGCTATAGGGATATAACCCTTGTAAAGAGACGTTATTATGAAGTCATGCTCATATTTCTCAGTTCCTTTGAATTTTCATAGGATGTGTGGTTTGTTTGGTTTTTTTACTTATTGACATATGTGATTTTTTTTTTTTTTTTTTACAAAAAGTTATCATATATATTACTGAAATTTCATGAGTTTAGATGTTTGCTACAGGCTTACATTATGTTTATTTGTATGTTGATGTTTATGTGGCTTAATGTGAAAATAATCTGTGGATATATGTATCTGGGACTTAAATGAGACTTGTGGGTGCATCTCTGAAAATCAGGGCATTTTTATTTAGGTGCTTAACGTTGGGCACCCAAAAGTGAAAAAGTTGTGGCCATAATGCTGGTGTGTGCAAGGGCATGCACAACCCCTCTCCCCCTCCTTCCCCCCCAGTGAATCACGTTCTTCATTTGATTGCACTCTTGCAACTTCATTGAAGTCAAAGGAGTTATACTGGTGTAAGTGAAGGCTGATGTTGTTTTTATGTATGTATGTTTCTCTATATAAATATCTGTCACCATGTGCATCCACATGTGAGTGTGTACACACACACATATATTAATGTTTAATATATACAGACAATGTATGACTGGGAAGTGTAATAAATTTTTTAGTTTTGTGAATGAGAAATGATCATACTCTCTGATCGCTCTTAACAAATTAAAATGCAGCATATTGTAAACCATTTCATAAAATATTTGTGACACATGAAAGGTGCATGAATAAAAGTTGGCGCTAGTCTAAAATGCTCATATTATTAGCAGTATTATAGTAACGATATTCGTCCAGTTTCTCAGCTGGGGCCAATTGGCGTAGCTCCATCTGGCCCACAATGTCTTGATGTATTTGATTTCTCAATGGTGTGGTATAAACTCAAATATATACACACAAGATTGAATGGGCTTGATCCTGCAGGGTGCTGTACACAGTCAACTCGTATGAGTTAAGGGTACTCAGCGCCTTGCAAGTTTTGAGGTCAAAGTGAGGGAAAGTTGGAGAAATTCTACTGACCTTGTTAAAAAATAAATAGATAAATAAATACATGAAATTTATAAATATGAGTTGAGGAGAATCTCAGAGATAAAGGGAATTCCCCCTTGTTGAATATGTATATATGTGTAAATATTTAATGTGCAGATATGAAACATGCATACACGCGTGTGTGTAATTTTATATAGATTTACAATACGTATTGTATTCTGTGCTTAAACCTTTGTATAATACACATTCACAGTGCATTGAAATACTTTTTATATTTTACCTTGTATTATAAAGCATGTTACAGGAAAATTATTTCTCAGTTATCAATATATGTATCAGGAATGCATGTAAATATTATTAAGGAATGTAACATTAAAAAAAAAAGTAAGCCACTAGTAGGTCTTCATATCTCATATAATTTTTGATTAAAAAAAAAGTTAGGAATGATTCACATAGGTTTGGCTCCATGATTTATTTATTTTGTTTCTATAAAAGGGATGATTTTTGTCAGATAAACATAACTTTAAACTGGTTAGTGCACTGTTTATGATGATGATGATAGAGGGTGTTTTTGTTGGTTTTTAAAAAAATACTTATATTGTCAAGGTTTATGGAGAGTCATCGTTTCAACGAACAATCAGCTCTATAGCAAAATTATGATTTATTTACCTATTGAGCCCTTCAGATTTCAGAACTCGTCATTAAAATCTTCCATAGATTCTGAAGGTTACCTATTTTGAGTTATATTTTTTCTGCTTTAAACCATTTTGAGTACGAATTGATGGGAGTTTACTTATGATGATTTGAAAATGAGAAATTTTAAATTATGATTTCCAAAGGAAAGTGACAAGTTATATGTTCACACAAGGTTTCCTTTCATTTAGTGACTATTTAAAAAAAAGTCTTTTTCCAAATGGACTTCTTGTAAATTGTGACTCTTTAATGAATATTGCAAAAAATGTACTGAAGTGTCCTGAAAACAGATTTCATATTCCTTTTGGAGAAGAGGTGATTTGATAGCAACTATCCCATTTCCCACTAGTTGAGGAGCAGTTCTTCCATAGACTTCAAATAATTACATTTTTAAAAGTAACAAAAACCTTTTTAGAAACAAGAGGTCTGATTTTCTGCTCTCCTTGCCCCTTGAGTAGTCATTTATACCTGTGCAAACTGGTGTGAAAATGCAACTAACTCTGAATTCTCAACTCACGCAAGTGGTAGCATTTTACACTTCTTCACACTCATCTTTCGCACGTATAAATGACTATAGAAAGTGTGAAAGCAGTGGATAATCAAGTCCAAGGTTTTTGTTGCTGTGTTGATAGACTAATAATGTGTACTGCACAATGCCTGGGATTTTCAAAGGATTCCAAGTGTTCAAAAATTATGAGTCAGTCCCCCTCAAAATCCTGAGATCAGCTTAAAATCATGAGCTTTTAAAAAGAAATTTGGATATGGTTTCTGGGCCTTTAGGGCTCACTCATTTCATGCTTCCAAGCCTTTCTTCACACACATGAGGTCTGGTAACTTACCTGTTTAAATGAAAGCTGAGATTTTCACCTAATGAAATGCTTCCAGAAGCTGGGGCTTTAAGAAAAAGAATAAAATATTACAAGACTTACAATAAAATAGCCATAATTGGAGAAATTGTATTTCTTATCAGCCTCCTTTGAAAATGCCAACCTAAGGGCTAGTCTACAAACAAAGTTGTGCATCGGTGTGTCCATGCCGATTTAGTTATGCTGGTACAAACCTGTAATACAGACACATTTAAACTCTAAATTGTGCTTAAACTGGATTAGCTTAATCCATTATCTTAATTAATTGAATTAATGTAAACCTGTATAAACATGGTTTAAACTGGTTTAACATGTCTACATCAGGAGTGAGTTTTAAATTGATTTATTTACACTGGTACCACCTTTCTAACCTAGACAAGCCTGTATTTGTGATGTTTTCTGATCCATTTATCTTTCCTTTTCTCTGTAAATCTACAATCGCTAGATAGGTCCTTCACATGCAACTGTGGAAAAAGTTCCAAAGTTCATCTTAACATTTTACCTTTTTGATAGAGTGAGGTATAATTTCAGGATTCATTTACATCAGCATCAAGTTTGAGCCTTGCATACCACATCAAGGAAGGTTAATCACAAGGAAAAAATCTTGAAGGTAGAGGGCTGAATATTAGCAATCATATAGTTCTTCACATAAGGCTGTAAGTGAAATGATTATATGTTATAGCACTCACTTAGTAGCCAGTGCTATAGTTAAGGCTGAAAAACAATTTCAGTGATCATCTCCCCTGCTTTCACACACCCATAGCTTACTAAAAAAAATCACCAGCTAGCCTAAGATTTTCCATACTTAAAGTTTGGCCAAAGGTAGTTGGGGTTTTGATTTTTAAGATTCAGTCAAAATCCTCACAACTTTTTTTGAGGTTTTAAAAAAGTTGCATAATATTTTATTTCCCATCTAGATAATTCAAAAAGAGCAGAACTCTTTGAAGCTCTTTATGCAAATAGTCCTCATTAACAAGTATATCTATGACCAAAATTGAAAAAAATTATTTGGAGTTGTAGACCCTGCCAGGTACTTAAACACGTGGGGACTACTCATGTGCTTAATGTAATGCTGCACATGTTTGTTTAAGTACCTCACTGAATCAGAGACTGAGTTAGGAAAGACTGAAAAGTGAGAAGGAGACAAATACATGTGCACATGCAGTAGAAAATGTTTTAAAATCTGAGTGAGAAAAGATTGTGCACTTATGATGTTTTCAGTGCGCTCTTACCTATTTATGTTTCTAGCAGTTTCTATGTCATGCTTGTATGAGAACTGAAAGTCTGATCCTGTGCATGCCAGAAATGAGTGGCCAAATGAGATTGAGATTGGGGCTTTATTAAAGTTTTAAGACTGCTTAAGTGCACATGCCATGTCGAGTCCTTACCTCAATTTACTGAGTGCTTTTTGCTCTTTCCTTTTTTTAAAAAGGAAAAGTTAAATGCAATTAAATATGTGATCTGTTTTGAAGCCTGATGTAGCAGCCTTTATGAAGGCAAAATTCTCACTGAAGTCAACTGGAGTTTTGCCTGTCAAAAGGCTACAAGATCATACTGTGTATTGTCGCCAGCTGTACTTCCCAGTATTTCCATATTGAAACATGTGAAATACAACTTGGTTTGTGTTTTGATTTGGTCTTTTTTAATGTGTTGTTGTATTAAGAGTGTGATGGGTGTTGTTTTCAAATTGCTTCAGAATACAGACTCCTTTTTAACTGAGTAGCTCAGTGCAATAATTTTTTTGTTTTGTTTTTAGCCATTGCCTTATGTCTTTAGATAAGTGCACAACTTTATCTTAAGCAAGGACTTTTAAAAATGAGTGGGTTAAGACACGGCTAAGGAGGACCTAATGTTAACCACCTTTTCCCTGTACCTAGTTCCTAACCCTAGTAAAATGGGGGTAGAGACTAGAGAAACATCCCACTTCCACATAGGCAACTAGCTGTGTCTTATCTGAGTTTGGGGCATTTTTAAAAAAATCTTTCATTTGTAATCCAGCAGCAAAGCTGTGCTTTAATCAATACATTTTCAGCAAAGACTCTTTCTTTGTCCACATGCCTCTTGAGTCTAATGATTTTAAAGTAAGGAGCGAAAGGTCCAATCTCTCAAGGTGCTGTATTCTTTCAACAACTGAGATTGAGGGCATGCAATGCCTTGCAGTGCGTTTCAACCTCTCACTGATAAGGGACCAACTCCCTTGGCACAGCACTGGACAAAAGTACCGATACTACATCCAGATGCCGTTTCCTCTCTCTCTCCCTCTAGCTTTATTAACAGAGCTATAAGAATCTGTTTACAACAAACACATACAAAACTGCTTGGCAAGTAAACTTTCTCTAGAAAACAAATAAACAACCCAGTCTTTCCATTATGGGAAACTAAAGGAGAGTCATATAAATACCAGCAAAAGAAATCTCTCTTGCTTCTTCCTGATTGGTCTTGCATATAAAATGAAGTATTTTCACAGCAAAAATTCTGTATCAACATGGCAGCAGGATATATTTTTTCAGAGAGTAGGATAATTTTGACCAATGACATTTGTGGCAATACATGCTAAAATGAGTGCTTCAAGACATATGTTGATCACCACAGGATTATATTCTCCTTCTTCTTCTTTCTAAATGTCCAGCATTTCTTAATTTACTAAGTACAGTGTGAGTGGATCCTTTTTTTTTTTTTTTGGCTTTCCAGTGAACCATCAGTTATTGACCACTGCCAGACACTGGGTAGTGGACTTAATTGATTAATCCAATAAATATGTAGTGTTAAGAAAATTTCAACTAATTCAGCTTTTTCTCAATGAAAATAACCTCAATTCTGCACTTCTTTTTTAAACTTCCATTTTGATTCACAAGCGTCCATGTTTCCTATTTAGTCTTTAAAATAAGGGGGTAAGGAGGACAGAAAGAGAGAAACGAAAAAAATATATAATCCAATATCTAATTTGAATTTTGCTCTTTATCATTCCAAAAGGTAGGAGAAGTTGAGTGTGGTTGTTGGAAAGTTTTACATTGTCTCTCTGCCATCTTACAGTCTGTTTGCATATCTTCTCAGTCCACTTCTAGTACTGCCATTGACCTTGGATCGAGTGCATGATAAAGCCCTTAGATATTAGCTATTCACAAACCAGACAGTAAAAAGTGGTCTTTTGGAGTTTTGGAAAACTGTTGTGTGAGGAGGGGAAGAGTTTTCAACTTAATAAATATACTGCATGACAAGGGTTTGTGTTGGCTGTGTTTTTATTTTACAGAAGCAAATTGTGTTCACTCTACTTTCCTCTTATTTTTGCTATAAAATATATGTCTCACCTACAACAAAAAATCACATCAATTCATCTTGCACCATACACTGTTAAAGCAGATCCTATATATTTCATTAATTATCAGTAAAATTCTTGCATTAAAATAGTCCTTTTTTTGGAAGATGACATTTAGGTGGGCAGCCAGGCAGTACCAATGGAATTTTCTTCCTTCACAGGAGGGAGATGCAAAGTTGGCACCAGTATACCCTAAAGTTCAGCTGTTTGGATCCAGGATTTTGGTATAGGTCCATTTCTAATAGATTATAAACACAAAAATATCAAGTAAATTAGAACTTCTTGCAAATATATTACATTGCTCTCAGAACCTTCCCAATTGCTTCTCCAGTAGCTCGCTTATATTCTTTTATTGGCATGGAGGTATCAAACCTTTATTAACACAAAATGATCAGAAAATGATTTTTGCATATTGCATCAAACGGGTTTGTACAAAATTAATGCTCTTGACATCATATTCCTTGTATGCCTCCACACTCCATTCTAGTTGGAGCAAACCAAAGTTAACTCATTCAATACATTCTTGAAGAATTCAAAAAAAATTTCAGTGTGAATCTTAACGTCGGTATCTCTTATTTTTTTAAAATTACTTCCAAGTGCACTGCCAGCGTATCTCGAGCTGGGAGATACATTGCTTTTTCCTGCTGCATCTCCCTCTTTGTCTAACCAATGCAACCTGGCTATTCCACTGGAATTCTCAGTTGCTTGTCTGTTTCCAAGAGTGCCTGTTTTTCTGTTCAAATATACGTGCAGTTGACAAACCCAACCTTCCTCTTTCTGTTTTCTTATGCCACCTCTTCTGAAAACATTGTGTTAGTACAACATGGATTCTATCATCCCCAGCTATCTCACTGGATTCCTGTCCTTAAAAATGTATGCTATGAAGTTAGTAGGAACATCTAGTGCCATAAATTGCAAAGCCAAAACCCTGCCTTCATGGACATCACTTTTAGTATTGGATAAAGTGGAATTTTGATAAAGATGTCTCATCTTTTACATATCTTCCCTTTCATTGTGGGAAGAACATCCTATTCCAACTAAGAGGTGCCGGCATCTAACCTATATATGGTGAAATTTCTTCCCACAGGTGGTACTTAGCTTTTCTCTGTCAGAATTGTATATTTCTATGTATTTATCGCCAGTGATGTCTGTTAAGATACTGAATTAGGAATCACTTTTGTGCTACACATATTCTTTCCTGCTCAGTATTCCCTTTCTTTTAGGATGCCTCTTCTGCTTCCATTTTCTGTTCCCCATGTAGTAAGAAAAATATTTTTGTATACTGAATCCAAAATGTATCTATCATGGTAGACAGCGTATGGATTTGCCAAGTGCAATTACACTTTTGACGTAAGATGTATGTCTGCCAAAAGCCCCCGAGCACTGTAGGTAATTGTATACGAGTTCCTTCATCTGCATGTGATAAGTGGGTGCCTTCTCTGGACTTTTAATCCTAAATGCCAGACGTGAAAGAAAGCTGTTGCAAGTGTTGCCTCCTGTGCTGAGAGTTCATTTTCTGGATCTCATCATACTCCCAACTCCTCCTAGCACACACACACGCTTTGCCTCTGAAAAGGTACCTTTCTGTCCTGATGCTGATTTGTGTTGTGCTTCTATCTTTGGTCTAGTATGTTCTAAGAAAAGAAAAACAAAAAATGTTTCACCCTCTCTCAAGTGAGGAAAAAATACTTTTCTTCCTGAAGCATCAGTTCAAGTTCAGCAACCTGACTTTTGGCAGCTTCTGCGGTAGTGGGGAATGGACCCATGAGCGAGTCCTCCAGGTGTGACACCATCCTGTTTCTTCCATTTGCTGGAGATTTCTCTGACACTCCCCTTACTGTTCTTGGAGCCTTTGGGTACAATCTATCTCTCTCTGGGAGTTACTCTGCCTACAGCTGGAGACGACATTTAGGTTGCTCTTTTCTCTCTCTTTTCTTCTTTCTTCCAGCTCTGTTAGCTATTTTCCACTAGCAACACCACATCATTGGCACCCCTTTCTCTCTTTTACCAGACCCCCCTACCATCTCCATTCTGCTTTACTTGCCTTGGCCTATTGTTTCATTTCATTGTCAAAAGAGTATTGGTCCTGTCTTTCTTCCTCAATCTATTCCTGCATCCGAAGAAGTGGGCTGTAGTCCACGAAAGCTTATGCTCTAATAAATTTGTTAGTCTCTAAGGTGCCACAAGTACTCCTGTTCTTTTTGAGTGAACTTGGTAAACAAAGAAAATATGGGAGGGGGGAATTTGCCATGTTTCTTCTGTGACCCAGAATATGTATTGCCTGAAATCCCTTTCCACACAGAAAGGAATGCCCACTGCTCTTTTTCTCTTAATTCCTTTGGGGGTGTGGTGAAGAAAGTCCTTTATACTTGTTGTTATATCTTTTGTTTCTGCTGATTATACACAAAGCAAGTTGTAAATGGCGCTTTCACTTACTATTGTAATTCCTTTGAGAGAGATACAGCACAGTAGCTGTGCACTCAGCCTTAATTTGCTCTAGGGATTGTAAAGGGACACTTTAAAGGCGCTTTTCACTCATTTCTGCAGCTTTGACAGAATGGAATTTAGTTTTGTACCAGACAAATGTCATCCAACCATTAAAGCTTGAGCATTATTTTAAAATTTTTAGTAGCAGTCATCACAGCATCAAAACAATCTCAGTTGGTGGGTTTGCCTGACACACAAAAATCCCTAAAGGGTTTGAATCCTAGTAAACTGCTTGAATTTTGCACCATAGCAAAAGAAAGAAATAATTAAAATATGACTAGGAAAGTACAAGTGGTGTTTTAATATATTGAAGTAATAATAGGGCTTAATTCAATTTATTCCTCTAACTGTCACTCAAACTAACTTCCTGAGTCTGGAGAACATTAGGGCTCCTAAACTAAAAGAGACACACTTACATTTGCTAATATGGTAATTTGCCATATGATTGGTAATTATATTAGCTCTCAACCTGTTTCATATTTTCCCCCCATGGGTACAGATGACAATCACAGCAGATTGTGGTGCACATTTTTGTTTTGTGTGTGTGTATAAATAAATAAAAGAGACCATCCATAATATAGGGAATAAAAGCATACAGATGTGTACACATAATCAGGCCCCTGCATATTCAATATCTTCATTAATAACTTGGATAATAGAGTGGAGAGTATGCATATAAAATTTGCAGATGACACCACGCTGGGAGGGGTTGCTAGCACTTTAGACAGGATTAGGCTTCAAAACGACCTTGACAAATTGGAGAACTGGTCTGAAATCAACAAGATGAAATTCAATAAAGACAAGAGCATAGCACTACACTTAAGAAGGAAAAATCAAATACACAACTACAAAATGGGGAATAAGTGTCTAGGCAATAACAGCTAAAAAAAAAAATCTAGAGTTATAGTAGATTATGAGTTAAAAACGTGATGCAGTTGCAAAAAAAAGGGCTAATATTCTGGCGTGTATTAAAAAAAGACAACAGAGGTACTTGTCCTGCTCTACTTGGCACCAGTGAGGCCTCTGCTGGATTACTGTGTCCAGTTCTGGGCACCACACTTTAGGAAAGACATGGAGAAATTGGAGAAAGTTCAGAGGAGAGCTTCAAAAATGATAAGTTTAGAAAACCTTACCTATGAAGAAAAGTGGGTTTTTTTGGTTTGTTTGTTTTTGTTTTTATTTTTTTAATGGACATGTTTTCTCAAGACTGAACAAGACAAGGGTGGGGGACGGGGATCCGATAAATCTTCAGTGATGTTAAGGGCTATTATAAAAAAAACTTGATCAATTGTTTTCTATGCACACTGATGAAAGTAGGACAAAGCATAATGGGCTTAATTTGCAGCAAGGTAGATTTAGGTTATATATTAGGAAAAATTTTCCAACAGTAAGGGTAGTTAAGCACTGGACTAGGCTTCCAAGGGAGGTTGTGCAATTCCTCTGTTAGGAGGTTTTAAAGAAGAAGTTAGACAAAAGCTTGGCAGGGATGGTCTAGGTATACTTGGTCAGTGCAGGGGCTGGATTAGATGACCTCTCAGGTCCCTTTCAGCCCTGCATTTCTGTGATTCTATATTTTGCGGTTTCACATCTGCGGAAACTGCCTTGGAATCCACTTCTTGCTGCAGAATTATTTACTCTACTCTAGTATTTTTAACTTTCATTTAAAAAAAAAAGGAATTATCCATCCATCACTGGAAATGTGCTCGTTGTATTATCAGTTTTCATATTTAAATTAATAAAACAGTCCATTTCTGAGTACAGTGGGGCCTTGTGTATGATAGGTAATGAATACATGGTCATGGTGACGGCAAAGAGAGACTCAGTTGGTCAAGTGTACTAGACTGCTGAATTGACTAGGTGTTAGGTTTTTCCATATTGTGGCCCACAATGACTTGCACAGTTAGGTTCTATGCTTGTCACACAAGAAGAAAGGCAAAATGGGGCATTAAGATGAAATAGAGCAGAAGGTCTCAAACTGTCATCCATCTACTACTGGTGGTCTGCAGAGAACTTGATTGTGGTCCACAGAGAGCTGCTAGTTGTGAATCCTGGCTCCAGTTGTGAGTGTTGGTTTTCAGCTGCTGAATTGGATGAATATTTTCCTACTGCTCCTCTTGCATGTATGTAATTATTGTGGGATGTAATGTTAAGTCTGAATTGGATTTTGGGTTAAATTGGAAGCTGAGGAAAGGGGTGCAAGATGTTTCCACTTCCTGGAATGAGAGACTGTTCTGACTGTAGCATTCTGACCTGCTGGAGGTTAGAGAGTAGGGATTTTGAGAGGCTGAAAAAGTGGGAATTAGAATATCCAAGATATACAGAGCCCTTAAGACATGGTTAAGAATGGAGTTCTCTGTCACTGTCACTCAAAGCGAACACGGGACACAGGAAGTACATCAGCCAGTGATTATACTAAAGAACATGATGATCTTGTTATGAAGGACGATAACTTGTGACTCTGAGGCTGTGGTAGCTGATGACATGAGAAAAACAACAACCTTGTATAAAGTTCTGTAGCTGCTTTCAAAAAAACAAACCCAGCTTGAATAAAATTGTTAACCATTAATAGTAAATTTAGTAGACAAATCTGTGTCTGAAAGCCGTCGGAATGTAGTACTTTTTAAATTGCAGGACAAAATTTAAACTCCTACGGAGACTTCAAACATAGGGCTTGATCTGCACTGCATCTCTCTGGAAGAGTGAATAATAACATTAGGGTGAGGGTTTAGTATTAGCCTGCCACATCACGTGTGATTGGGATGTATTCTTCCAGGTTTCAAACAGTGGAACTCTCCAGTTTTGCATGCTCCCTTGCATTTATATTGACAGACCCTAAAACAGGGGTCGGCCACCTTTGGGAAGTGGTGTGCCAAGTGTTCATTAATTTAAGGTTTCGCATGCCAGACCGGCAGTGCGGGCGGCAGACGGAACCCCTGACTGGCAGCGGGCTGAGTCGCTTAGCCCGCTGCTGGTCTGGGGTTCCGTCCGCCAGCCCCTGCCAGCCAGGGTACCGGCTGCCGGCCCCCACTCAGCCTGCTGCTGGCCCGGGTTCCATCCATCCAGGCCGGTAGTGCGCTGAGTGGTCTGGCAGCCGGGACTCCGGCTGGCAAGGGGCTGGCAGCCTGGACCCCAGACTGGCAGCGGGCTGAGCGGCTCATCCCGCTGCTGGCCTGGGGTTCCGTAATCCAGGCCGGCATTGGGCTGAGCGGGGCTGGCGGCCAGGGCCCCAGCTGGCAGCAGCGTGCCACTAAAAATCAGCCCGCTTGCCGCAGGTTGCCGACTCCTGCCCTAAAAAGTGATGAGGTTTGTCATAAAACACAAGTTCTCTAAATGCTATCTACCTAAAACTGGATTTTTTTTTTAAAGTTCTATATGTGAGCATATGATAAACAGACACTGGAAAGCTCGGCTGTAGATCCATTAAGGAGATGTTTGTGCGCATGTGGTCAACTTGCTATTCATTGTGCTGGGAATTGACTATTTTACTTTATGATGTACCCATTGCTGAAGTATCTGATTTTAATCCGTGTCCAGTGAGAAGCTGCTGCAGCCTGAATCTAGTCCCTTTGTTGTTGAGTTCAGTACAAAACAATAGCTTTCACAGGCAGGGTTTAAACAAAAAGGACCTTGGCCTACAACTTGGATCTTTTCTCTTATCACATTCCCTCCTTCCCTCTATCCGATGGTGATAGCCTTGACACCCCTTTCATATTCTTCTCTGTGCTACCTTTAGTTCTTGGAATAACCTTCTGTTCCCGTTGAACCATCTCTTCACCCCATCTTCATTCTTAAACCTTCTAAAGACTCAATTCTTCCTCCAGGCTTACAAAAAAGGAATAAAAAAAAGATAAGATTCCTTCCCCCACTCAAATCTATCTAAAGTGACTCCTTTCTTTAGGTCGTCCAATGCAGCTTGTCTTTCTATGAAGTCTCCCAGGTTTCTAAGTTCTCTGGGGCTGGGACTACCTTGATGTGTGTCTTTGCACAGTCAGTGCTTAACAGAAGACTGGAAAAGGGCAAATATAGTGCCCATCTCTAAAAAGGGAAATAAAAACAACCCAGGAAACTACAGACTAGTTAGTTTAACTTCTGTGCTAGGGAAGATAATGGAGCAAGTAATTAAGGAAATCGTCTGCAAACACTTGGAAGCGGTAAGGTGATAGGGAACAGCCAGCATGGATTTGTAAAGAACAAATCATGTCAAACCAATCTGATAGCTTTCTTCAATAGGATAACGAGCCTTGTGGATAAGGGAGAAGCTGTGGATGTGGTATACCTAGACTTTAGTAAGGCATTTGATACGGTCTCACATGATATTCGTATCCATAAACTAGGCAAATACAATTTAGATGGGACTACTATAAGGTGGGTGCATAGCTGGCTGGATAACCATACTCAGAGAGTTGTTATTAATGGTTCCCAATCCTGCTGGAAAGGCATAACGAGTGGGGTTCCACAGGGATCTGTTTTGGGACCGGCTCTGTTCAATATCTTCATGAACGACTTAGATATTGGCATAGAAAGTACGCTTATTAAGTTTGCAGATGATACCAAACTGGGAGAGATTGCAACTGCTTTGGAGGACAGGGTCATAATTCAAAATGATCTGGACAAATTGGAGAAATGGTCTGAGTTAAACAGGATGAAGTTTAACAAAGACAAATGCAAAGTGCTCCACTTAGGAAGAAAAAATCAGTTTCACACATACAGAATGGGAAGAGGCTGTCTAGGAAGGAGTACGGCAGAAAGGGATCTAGGGGTTATAGTGGACCACAAGCTAAATATGAGTCAACAGTGTGATGCTGTTGCAAAAAAAGCAAACATGATTCTGGGAAGTATTAACAGGTGTGTTGTGAGCAAGACAGGAGAAGTCATTCTTCCGCTCTACTCTGCTCTGGTTAGGCCTCAGCTGGAGTATTTTGTCCAGTTCTGGGCACCGCATTTCAAGAAAGATGTGGAGAAATTGGAGAGGGTCCAGAAAAGAGCAACAAGAATGATTAAAGGTCTTGAGAACATGACCTATGAAGGAAGGCTGAAAGAATTGGGTTTGTTGAGTTTGGAAAAGAGAAGACTGAGAGGGGACATGATAGCAGTTTTCAGGTATCTAAAAGGGTGTCATAAGGAGGAGGGAGAAAACTTGTTCACTTTAGCCTCTAACAAGAAGCAATGGGCTTAAATTGCAGCAAGGGAGGTCCAGGTTGGACAATAGGAAAAAGTTCCTAACTGTCAGGGTGGTTAAACACTGGAATAAATTGCATAGGGAGGTTGTGGAATCTCCATCTCTGGAGATATTTAAGAGTAGGTTAGATAAATGTCTATCAGGGATGGTCTAGACAGTATTTGGTCCTGCCATGCGGGCAGGGGACTGGACTCGATGACCTCTCGAGGTCCCTTCCAGTCCTAGAATCTATGAATCTATGAAAATAACAATAATAAGGAAAATGGCATCCTTCTGTCAGTTTCTTTCATTGTTAAGGCTCCTGCAACCAGAGTCTTCCATTGATGTCTTAACTAAGGGGAGGGTCTTCTCCCTTTCCATTTCATTTCCCAGAGTAATGATTCCCCAACTCTGTCCATTCTAATGCAGCTTTCCCCTTCCAGGAGGATTCAGATTCCATTAAGCCCATTCCCATTTCTCCTTGGCAGCTGCTACCTACAGTCCCTGCAATGAGGGTGGACAACTGTAATCCCTTGCTCAGATAAATGTCTTTAAATTTCTGGCATATACCCTGTCACCATCAGTTAATGAAAAAGCCCCAGTGCAAATATTAGCATGCAAAAGAGATCATATAAATTGGGGATGTACTCTGCAATATCTTAGTTCTGTAAAAATATTTACCAGCTGGTGACAGATACATTTGTTCATACTTGTGAAAGGGCTTTTAAACTGAACCAAGTGAAATTTTTTTTTAAAAATATTGTGTATGTTTTATTTAAGTGCCAGTAGAATGTCTGGCCCTGCAAAAACAAACAGAAGATGGGCCCCAAGGAGCTTACACTTTAAGCAGATGTACAAAATCCAATCATGAAATGCTCAGGTTGACCCAGAGGATGGTTCCATCTTTGAGTGATGTAACAGTATTTTTAATAATGAGGACGAGGCAGCTTTCTGTAGGTGGCTTAACATTTTGCATGCTTTAGAGCAGATATGAATTGTTTAAAGCGGGAGTGGAATAGAGAGAGAACGGCTATCCAGGCACAAGGAGCAACAAGGAAGAAGGCATCAAGACAAGAGTGGGGAAAGACACAAATGAACAGTAAGGCTGAGGGCATCAAGGAGAAGAATGAAAGGAGCCTTAAAGTTCAGGATGAGGAGTTTAGACTTGAATCAGTTTCCCCCAACTTTCTACATCAAAGATGGAAATGATATAACCCAGGCCACAGGTGAGCAATCCTTATACCATAAATTTCCTGCTATGTTAGAGGAAATAGATGTATGAAGGTGAGATGTCAGAAGATAAACAGCATGAACAAACTGGACAATATATGTATGAAAATTCATTTGGCATAATCTTTTCAAATTGCAATTTTATTAGGTGAGCAAAAGTTAGTAGAGTAATTCTCTTGTCATTGCTCACACTCTGTGATGGGAAACATCCATGAACAGAACTCATATATCCATAATGTACAATGCGACGTTGGTTTTAGTGACATGAAAAGGCATGGCACCCACCTGCTTTTTAGCTGTAGCTTGCAACCTAAACTGTTTTACACTACAAATTAGGGCTTTCCAGAAATCCTTGGCTGAACAGGAGGTAAAGAAGAGATTCACAGGATCTCCATCAGTGGATTTGTTTTAAAGTGGTGGATAACTTGAGTAATCCAAGATGCCTCAGTTCAACAGCAGACTCAAGCCTCCCCCATTGTAAGGAAACTTCTAGATATTTTGCTAGGAAAAAAAATCAGATTCGAGTGAACTATACACATCATTTAGAGTAGTAGACATGATCTTAAAGGGACATCTGCAATGTCTTCTCTTTTTCAATTTTGACTAGCGTCACTCAGTGAAGCTGAAGATGTGGGGAGAACTTTATGCCTCAACCTATGCATTAGACCCATGTCCTTCCTGCCTGGTGAAGATTGGTTGGGAAGTATTGGGTATGTTGCTGAAAATCCAGTGCCTCTGTTAGGGAGGGCAGGATGTTGCCAGCTTTGAAAGAGACCTGCATGCTTCCATTGCTCTAAATATCATCTCTTGCCATTGACAATCTAGTTAGCTAACAACCAGTACTGCATCTTCCTTTTCTGTGTAAGGTTATTGATAAGTTTGTGGTAAAACACCTTCCACAGCATCTAATTGACTAAGTTCTACCTGACCCTTGTTGATTTGGGTACACACTTGGTTTGGGATAGAGATTGCCTTGGTTGCATTGGTCAGTAATCTCCCAGTGATAGACAATGATCAGCTGTTGATATTAGATCTCTCGGCTTCCCTTGATACCACTGTATGGCAGGAATGGATGGGGCTGCCTTGAAGTAACTTTGTTCTTTTCTAGTTCAAGGGCCCCATAAGATGGTATTCATCAGCTCCAAGACCACTGTTATGTTGCATACTACAGAGATCTATTTTATTGCCTGTCTTGCTGATCAGACAGTTGGGGCGGTTAACAGAAGACATTGGGGCGGATGCTGATGACACTTCGGTTAATGTTCCTCTTGACTTATCCAGCAGAATCAGTTGATAGACTGGCCCAGTATCCGGCGGAGATTGGGGGCTGGATGCGAGTGAGATGGCCGAGACTAAATCCATCTGAAATGGAAGTGATGCTTGTAGGTTAGGAGAAACAAATGGAAGAGGTGGCAGAAATTACATCAGAGCCTCAAGCTGAGGGCATTTAGCTGTCATTGGTAACCTGAGTGGATAACTTTAGGGTCTGCTAGAACAACAGCTGCATTTAGATCAAGTAGCAGTGGTGCTCTCAAAGGCAGTTCTTGCTATTATCATCCATGTCATTGCTACTTTAGGGTTAGATTATTGCTATGCACTCTGTGGGGAGCTACATCTTAAGTTGGTTTGGAAGCTGGAACTAGTGAAGAAGCCAGCTATCTGCTTGGTAAGCTGGGCATCCTATAGAAAGCACGTGACACTTATGCTCTAAAACAGTGGTTCCCAAATTTGTTCTGCTGCTTATGCAGGGAGAGCACCTGGCGGGCCGGCCCAGTTTGTGTACCTGCCGAGTCCGCAGGTTCGGCTGATCACGGCTCCCAGTGGCCGCGGTTCACTGCTCCAGGCCAATGGGAGCTGCTGGAGGCTTTGGCCAGTACGTCCCTTGGCCCGCGCCGCTTCCAGCAGCTCCCATTGGCCTGTAGCAGTGAACTGCGGCCACTGTGAGCCGCGATCGGCTGAACCTGTGGACGTGGCAGGTAAACAAACCGGCCCGGCCCGCTAGGGGCTTTACCTGCACAAGTGACAGAACAAGGGAACCGCTGCTCTAAAACCTGCATTGATTTCATGAGAGCTTCTAGCTAGATTTTAAGGTGTTGGTTTTTGACCTGTAAAGCCCTAAATAGCCTGGGACTAGTCTTCCTGGGAGCCTGCCCCTCCTTCATGATAGGGATCAGCAGATGTGCTGATGCTAGATCCCCCTCAATATAATATACAGGGGGACGCTGGAAGGGTGTTCTCCATAAAGGCCAGGAGGTTGTTCCAAAGTAGCCCAGATTTACTCATGTATTTATTTTTTCAAGGTATGCTGCAGGGCCAATTTGTTTCACTTGTCCTTTATGGGCAGGTTAGTGACATACTGACCAACGTGTTGGGGTATTCCCAATTGTATTTAGAGCTGCTGCTTGAAAGAACAAGTGAACTGACTGAAATTTATAATTAATTTTAAATAATTGACAGGATGCTTGTGAATGGGCACTTTTTAGTATTCTAAGTTTTGTATGAAAGAATGCACTGGAAATGCAGGCGTGTGACATGCATGCAATATTCTGCAACCCTCATTTCTACCGTAAATGCCTGACATTATAATCCCTGCAGTGCATACCTCACAGGGGTGTTGTGAGCATTAATTGGTTAGTGTTTGGACAGCAC
Source organism: Trachemys scripta elegans (assembly GCF_013100865.1). Taxonomy (NCBI): domain Eukaryota; kingdom Metazoa; phylum Chordata; order Testudines; family Emydidae; genus Trachemys; species Trachemys scripta. The sequence continues at coordinate 101,403,710 of NC_048303.1, forward strand.
TTTGAAGATGTAAAGCTCTGTGTAAGTGCTGAGTACTATTATTGTTATTAACCTCTTGTGATTACAATTAAACATCACTTCATGGAAAGCTATTCGCAGGAATTCCATTATAGAAGTTAGATATGGAAAAGACCTATTTCGGGTAATTCATCTAGTCCATCCCTTTACAGTGCAGGATTTTTCCATATACTATATTTTTTTCTAGTGCTTTCTTCAATCTTGTTGGAAGTTTCTTAATTGATAGGGCTTCAACCACTTCCCTGGGAAGTTCTCAGTCTATTTGATTTCATATGACACATAACCTACAATTACATTTTCTCTGTTACATCTAGTTTTACACCCTCTTGTACTAAGGGTGTCACTAGGGAAATGCCTGAGCACACTGACCCCTCCCTCCCAGATCCTGTAAAGGGGATCTGGGAGGGAGTATCACCACCTGAAGAAATTTTGTGCAAAATGATATAGTTTAGGACAGGGGAGGGCAAACATTTTGGGCCAAGGGCCACATCTGGGTGAGGAAATTGTATGCAGGGCAGGGGGTTGGGATTGGGGCAGAGGAGGGGTGCAGGGCATATGAGGGGGCTCAAGAAAGGGGATTGGGGTGCAGAGTGCAGGAGGGGGCTCCCTGCCTGCCCTGTCCCCGGCCCTGCGCCGCTCCAGGAAGCTCTGTGGCCCTTGGGGGAGGGGGAGCGGACGGCTCTGCGTGCGCTGCCCTTGCCATGCCTTCAGGTACCTCCCCCGAAGCTCCCATTGGCCGCAGTTCCCCATTCCCGGCCAATGGGAGCTGCGGGGGATGGTGCCTGCAGGCAAGGGCAATGCACATGGACCCCTCTGCCCCCATACCTGTGGGCCACTTCTGAGAGCAGCGCCGGGCCCACGGCGCCACAGATAGCAATCCTGGGGGGCCAGATCCGGCTTGCGGGCCGTAGTTTGCCCACCCTTGGTTTAGGAGCAGCTTGTAACGTATCTCTCATCCAAGACCACATCCAACCCAGGTTATTTTTTTGTCCAGTTGTATGAAGAATGTTACTGGTTGGAATACACTTTTGATTTGCCCACTTCCCTTAGCTCACCCAACATCTATGAAAGAAGAGAGACATATATTCACCTTTGTCATTAGTGAAGTTTTTGGAAATAATTTTCTGAATAATAGTTCACAAAACAGATTGTTCAGTGATCTTGAAGTATCAGAGCAAACTGTTTCTGGTGGTGTTACTCTCTCCTAGAATAATTATTTTGTAAATTCAGTTTAAAATAGTTGAAGCAGTCTATGTAATAGATAAGAACTAGAATAAGGTACTTGAACCAACAAAAACATGCCTTAAGCTAACTGTGGCTAGTAGAGATCAACAGCCAGCTCTACAAATGTGGATGTTATGGCTCCGAAAAAACCAGTAGTTTTCCAAATGGGGATCTGTCAGGATTTTCGGTGATTTTTGTGAATCACAAAAAGGATAGGATTGAATGCATGGCATGCATTTTATTTTGCCCATCTTTCCCAAATAAAGTTGTCATAGAATCATGAGCAGATTCTCCCTCAATGCACTCACCATAAGTGTTAGCGCCAATGAGCCATGCATATGCATCAAAAGAGCACACACAACAACTGTTGTTTCAGAATATTAGGGGGAACTGTTGCCTTTAACATGAAGAAAGGGCCCCACTGCTGTTTTATGTGCAGCACTATTTATATATATTTTTCTCTTTATAGAGATAAATTTTTCCTTTCCAAATCTAAATACACTTCATTGTGCTTTACTGGCATTTACAACTTCTACGATTAATCCAAACACAGTCACTTGCTTGGGTAATAATTCCACATACTGGTTGGACTTGATAAATGCCACCACTGAAGCCTCTTGATGTATTAAAGTAAATAATGAGGCAACATTTCGCTAGCAGTTTATACACAATATATTGTGATGTTTCATAAGCCAGAGTTTCTTTCTTCTGTGAACACTTATTTCCACCCCTTCCTTTTTTCAGGCATACTGGGGGGCAAGTGTAAATTTCCATAAAATTTACATGAAGTGCTTCCTATAATTAATGAACAATCGTGGCTGCTGTCTGGTCTGCATTGTAATTAACCGTGATAAGGCTTGTTTGGGGAAGATACTGTTCCTGTAATAATTTGACAAGCTGCTGTGAATTTGCCAGATTATTATACAACTTGCCACATTCACTTATGGAGTCACAGGGACAAGTTCTGCTCCTATTGCAGCTGCTTCTCCTTAAAGGCAGCCTAAGAATGAATTGAAAGCTGTCCCTGACAGGTCGTTGAAGAAAGCAATAGGTCTAGCCCCCTTGAATTTCTACAAAGTTTAACCACTCTTTGCGCAAGGATTTTCACAGTGTTATACGATGTCGCTGTTGGAAATGGGACAGTAAAATCTGACTTTATGTCCAGGAAAAGTCAATGAAATCATTATATTGTTGTCTACCATGCAATTCTATGGGGGAAATAGTGTAATTTTAAAAATCAACAACAAAAGAACTGTAAAAATAACCCAAAATAAAAGCACGCTCTCTTTCAGAAACAGTAAGTGACCTTCTGCGCAAACACAGATGCTGTGCACAGCAGAGTGATCTCTGCAAACTGGTAGCATTTTATCTGGCCACTTGGTCGGTCTCTCTCTCCCTCTCTCTTTTTAAGGTTAAGAACTGTTCAAAACATTACTGTCTAGTTACTGTGGTGTCTTTCATTTAGATTCTGTTTATTGACTAAACCACAAGGATCCCTGCCCAAAGTACCAGGCGGTCTACGCTTGAATGATTTTGATTTTCTAACATCAGCCCTGGGGTTTATTTGAAAAATGTACGTATACTGCAGCTTTAACAAGTCAAGTGACTGCATGGTTTTGACCATGGAGTAGAGTATATCTGAAGATCATTAAATAAAAAAAAGGGTGGGGGGGGGAAATGTAGTAGTCACTGTACCAGTGCAGTGCATGTATGACACATGGTTTTTGTCTTTTCATCTTCCACAAGAGCCAAAAAGTTTCCTGCCGTTCTTTCCAGCTATTGACAAATGATTGCCAGATGTGAGATCTTTGCAGTGCTCTTTCCCCTTCGCAAACCTGCAGCGATGGGATATTCGATTCTCCCTTGCCCATTTCATCTCCTTTCCACATCTGCCAGGGACACACAGGCAATACATCCCTCCATGAGAGTTTAAAGTTTATTCAGCTCCTTCTCCGTCCTCCCTGCCCCCGCCCCCGTGGTAAAGCATTCATATGGACTTCATTCTGTTGTCTCTGACTTGACATAAATCTCAGTGGTATTAAGAATAAGTTGTTTATTTTAATTACTTTCATCTAGGTAACGTTACTATTTTGTTTATTTTATTTAGTTTCTTTTATTTGTGTGGCTGTGAAAAGTATGATGTAGCTTTGTGAGTTCCTCTTGTTAGGCTATACAAACAGCTCCTCCTCCTGAAAATGAGGCATGAGATTTTATGAGATCTTCTGCTAAAGCAATTATAATGAATAACTAAATAAACACCAGACATGACCCCTCTGCTGCAAACAGTTGTTTAAAAGGATTATTAAAAAATAGGTGAGAAAATAAGCCTTCGACAGCTTATGAAAGATCCCCCCTTCCCCCCGCTACTGTATTCAAGATGGTTTGAGAGAGAGCAAGTTTCTCCCCAAGTATCTTACAATAGCAGTGAGAGAACTAATTTTTAAGGCACCTGAAATAATCCTGGAAATGGGTACACACCTAAACAGAGTCATCTACAGGAGTCTCTTTTTGCATCTGTTTGGAATGTGTACTATAGGTTTTTTTTCCCCCACTCCAAATTCCCTTTAAAAATATTTTTAAAATAACACTTTCCAGCTCCCAGCCTTTCTATAGGGTGGGCTGACACAGGTGGCCTTTCTGCTTTAATACTGTGCTTTTGGCAAACTTAACAGCCCCTGACTCCTTGACAAAGATCAACATCTTTTTTTTTTAATTAAAAAAAATCAATAGAATGTCTACCATACGTGCTCCAAATAGCTAATAGAATTGTCTTCAGGAACATAGTTACTTGTTTTTTAAGCTTAAGAATGCAAGAGCTTTGCCTTTCTTCTCTTCTGTGACAGTGGTGAAGCATTCATTTGGCACTAACATTTCTCATCCAGCCCTTTAAGAAATAGGTCCATAACCTCAATTTCAAAACAGGCTTCACAAACAAGTTTTTTTTTAATTTTAGGGTATTCTTAGGTTCCCATCTGCTCCTTTTAGGGATAACCTTTAATTAAGGCAGGAGCATGGAGGAAGCTTCCTCTTTCACCCATAGAATGAAACATGCTAAATGACTAAACTAAGCTAATCTCAAGTGAGTGAAACATTTCCAATGTTCAGGGTTTTTCTAAGTGCAATTTTTTTTTTTTTTTTGAGGCTGAAGGGATAGGACAGCAGGTGACAGTGTACTGCCCATGTGGTTACCTCCTTACCCTTTTGAAAAATACAACGAAACAAGGGATAGAGGGAAAAGCTATTTCACGAGGAAAAGTTAACATTTTTGAAGGTTAAGGCAAAAAGTTGTCTCTACCCTTTCCTAAAACAACAAGGTTTGAAGCTCAGGAAGAGGAGACACGATCCTTCAAGTTCAGAACGCTTCACATAATTTGTCCTCACTAATGCACTGGCTGGTTTCTCATGCCTTCTTGCTTCCCTCACCATGGTTACCCAGGGAGGTAGAGAGGTGCTAAGCAATGGAGGTGTCATCCGGCCTATGCACCTAGGGAACGTCCTTCAGAGGACGACTTGTCACTAGCCGTCAAAGAAGAGAGTGGCTTTGTGGTCTCTGAACATCTGGCGGTGCTGCACAGGAAGCGGAGGGGGTGTCATTAATTGTGATGAAATAATTTAAACCATCAGGAATAAATGAGGCTGTTAAGCTAAGTTCAGATTCCATTTGCCATGCACATGTGTCGAGCAGTCTGTGTGCAGTTAAATTTTTTTTGAATTATATTAGCTTGTGAGCAGAAGTGAAACAGATACTGTAAATGAAACGAGTTACAGTGTGATGACATTGTGTAGAACAGCATTCAAAGAAATAACTTGAAGATCAGTATACAGAAAAGTGCTATGTTACTTAGATCAGTTTATGCTTAAATTGACACCTGAAGTCAGTGAAGTTGCATGGATACAACTGAGAGTAGTACTGCATTTGCTCTGCTATACTTAGGACTAAAACAGAAAGAGAGAGACTCCCAGAATGTTCTAATATCTGCTTACTATACTACTCATAAATAGCTATACCTGCATAGAGAACTTCCCTACAAATGTTAGTAAAGCAGTGAGATTTTTTTTTTTTTCCCAAACCATGAGTGTTGGCCAATGCCTGAGCAGGCCAATAACTTTGGAATTGGACAGAAGCAGAGATACTGGCAAGTAATTAATACCTGACTAATGCCCCATATCAGACTGTTTTTTGTGAAATTTCATGTAGGTCTTACTTTCACATACAGAGAAGAGAAGTAGATTGACATGAGGTTTTCTTCTATATGGATCAATGGTATTAAAAATTATATATATATATATATATATATATCCAAAAAACAAACACCATCCAGGATTTCAGCATCAGTGCAAGTACAAAACGGAAGCGGGGAATTTGAAAAAATTGTGTGTGCAAGATCTAGCCCCTGAATTTGCTTTTGCTTGCCCAGTTCTTATACAAAGGACAATCCATGGGGACACCGACCTTTGTCAGGATTGTAGGGATAATAGTTTCACAAGGTCAATCTCTCTTGAACAATTATTACGTACAAACTTACTTCTCTTCAGCATTTATGGGACAGATTATCTGGCCCTCAATTATGACTTTGCAGTGCTCAGGCAGTACGAGGAGAATAAAAACTGGCTGCAAATCTCCAGCAGGTGTAGACTTGGCAGAGCTGGTTTCCTGTTCTGCAATTAAGGTACATGTGAGGTGGTGAGGAGTTGTGTCCAGAGCTCACAGTGCTCTAATTATCCCCACTTGAGCAGTCCACATGCTTTGGTAGCCACAGTTTAGAGCAGCCCCAAGGTTGCTCTAAAATTTTGCTGGTGCCAGCATAGTGCTGGCTGGGTCCCTGATTGCTTCTGTCCGCCATGGCCAGCAGAAATTGGGTACAGCAGAGATTGGTCTATATTAGTACATCTTTAATTTTTCCTTGAGTAAACATTTTCCAATTTTGTTGCTCTAGTTTGCAACATCCTGAGTGCTCTTAACTCCCAGTAGGAGGCACTTAGTACCTCTCAGGATATAGGACAAGGTTCCTCACAAGATACCTTGAGGTCCTGAAAGAGTTAAGCATAGTATTCTAAATCAGGGTTTCCCCCCTGGGATTGCCCTGTAAAGATATCAGTGTCATAAAGCTTCAGCAGTGTTTATGGACTTCCTGCACCATCAGCTTCATTAGTTATTGACAACTATTTCTCCTACCAAAATGTATGTATTTTGAATATATTCCTTGTTTTTTGTCTTATTTCTGAAGTGGCGGTAGCAGCAGCAAAGGATGAGGTGGCAAAATGCTTTTGAGCAACAGAAATGACACCAGATCACCAGTGTAATCCTTTCCAGTTACTGGTTGCATGTACTGTTTCTTTCTTCTTGTTGCATGCCCTGCAGACAGAGCGATCATCTGGTTTAGTAGCAAAATCTCATTAAATGAAAGTTTGTACATAAAAATAAAATACTGATGAATATAGCACTGGCACTCTTTAAAAAAATTACATTAATATATAACTTATGTATCAGGCGCCCCTTCCTACCTGATCACAAGAAGTCCTTTTGGAGCTGTGCAGTGATTAACAGAAAATTTAGGACAGGAACAGGGCATTTTCATGTCAATGTGAAGCTGTAGCACTATTAGGCCTACATTTAAAAAATGAGTGCATAAAGTTATGCACCTTGGCTATTTGAAGACACCTAAATAAATATGGCTTGATTTTCAGAGGTGCCGAGAACCTTCCACAGGGCCGCCCGGTGGGGGGGGGGGGAGGGGGAAGTGGGGCAATTTGCCCCGGGCCCCAGAGGGGCCCCCACGAGAATATGGTATTCTATAGTATTGCAACTTTTTTTATGGAAGGGGTCCCCAAAATTGCTTTGCTCTGGGCCCCCTGAATCCTCTGGGCAGCCCTGACCTTCCACTCCAATTGAATTCTCAGGTGAGGTTGGTATCTGTAGAAGTCAGGCCACATTAATTTCTTCTTTCTTTGATTTCCACCTGTCAGTTCAACAGTTGTGATAAGGCCCAATGCAGTCTGTCCACCACTTTCTATCATGTGCCAGCTTCATGGCTTTGTACATCTTTAAACTTAGGTACTTGTCTGCTGCATGGATGAATGTTACTGAAAACAAACGGAAGACGATACCATTTCTGTTTTTAAATGTTTGTGTCTGTGTGTTGTATCTGAGATATTCCAGTTCCTTCCCCACCATGCTATACTACCACCATGCACTTTCTGGATTAAGGGCAGTCACTTTTTAAAACTTTTGTAACTATGCTAATTTACATGCTGGCCTACCAGACTGTCATTTTCCTGCCCCATAATCTATAGCACCATGCATTAACTACAGTTGTTTACATGCTTTTGGAAGCTGTGGAGAAACAATCCCTCAGCAAAGTCACCAGAAAATGTATAAATAAAAACTCTGTCTCACCCCAGACTGGTATATGGTATATTCATGCTAGTGCAAACAGCTGTTTCCACAGAATAGGGGGTGTGCATGTGTGCATTTTAAATTAGTTAAATAATAGGGTTAACCTCTGGCAGTTTTAAGGCTTTGGAAGAGTAGTGGGGAGAGAAGTGAATTCGCAACTGCGGAGTGAACAGATACTGTTGCAGGCGTTGTTAAAACATAGCATCTTATAAGTGTAAAAGTAAAAGCTGACAATGGAAAGCAATCCTCAAGGAATATAACTATTTGTCTGCTAGCTCCAGAAAAATGCAAACTGTTGTTTTTTTTTTTAAATAGATAAGACTTAAAGGATCTTGTCTTTGATTTTAGGCATAAAAAGGCCATTCCATCCCCATGAATTCATTTGTCAGCCAGATAAGTCAAGCCAAGTTTGTGTACAGAAGAGAAATGTGTATTGATAGCAATGCACCTTCTGTTTTATAAAGCTTGTTTGTGAGGCTCATGATGTCATAACAGAAATATTGTGATGATGGAACAGTGTTTCTCGGTATGGTTTTGTCATCAGTTAGAGCAATTTTGTCTGGCAGTTCTGCATGCAGAACTTGTACTGAAGTTGCGTACCTCCCTAGAGACATTTGTGCAAAAGAATTGTAAGCCTGGCTCTCAGTAAAGAATTCAATTTTTTTAGCATGGGATTTGTATTCTTTTAACCCCTTGTTCACTTCCCCCTTAAGTATAAATAGACTTCAGATACTATTTTATCAAACCACAGCAAAGTTAATTAGAAATGCTACTTTCTGTCTGTAGGCTATGTTCTCTTGAGCTGCTATGACCCAAATTAAAAAAAAAACCACTTACCGGTATATATGTAGCTATTAGGGATTCCTTATATAAAGTAAGGATGTTTTCTTTGCTGTTCAAAGGAATTATGTTTACAGGTACTCATCTTAAAATCAGTGGCTAAGTGTTCAAGAAACTTCCCTTGAAGTTGGGTGAATTGGTGATTCTGTTGTCATCTGACTGGGAAGCAGCAAAGTAGAAAGAGGAAAAATGTGTTCATGGAAGCAGTTGGCCCGATCATGTAATTCCTCTGTGTGTGGCACTCCCATTAAAGTTCCACACCTGCAGTAGCTGCAGCATCAGGTCCTAACTTTGTAGTGGAGAATGAATACAGTAACATACGTCCTGATTTTTCAAATGTACTGAGCACCTGCAGCTCCCACGGATTTCAGTGAGATTTCTGGATACTCGGCACATCTGAAAATCAGGTCAGTAGGATTTAGTTTCATAGATTCATAGATTCTAGGACTAGAAGGGACCTTGAGAGGTCATCAAGTCCAATCCCCTGCCCTCATGGCAGGACCAAATACTGTCTAGACCATCCCCGATAGACATTTATCTAACCTACTCTTAAGTATCTCCAGAGATGGAGATTCCACAACCAAAAAAAAAAAAAAAAAAAAAAAGCTGTAAGTGTGATTTCTGTGGCAATTATCAAAGAAAATATATTTACCTATTTCCAAATCAATGTGTGTGTTTTGTATGTCTGGATAGACCCTGCCAATATATTGCTGCCAATGTGTGTATTTTCCTTTGATTGAACCGGATTTCAAATATGCTCCCTGCTATGGCATTAACAAGTAGCACAAAACCCATGTAATTCATGCACAAATATTATTTTTATGAATTGAGCTATTAGTGTATGATGTGGCAGACATTCGTAGACTTACCCTTGAATCAAGCTTGATTTATACTGTTTGAGTGAACTGGGAGAGTAGAACTTCACATATAACAAAATGAAATGGTATATTTTGATTGATTCTGGGCTAAAGAATAAAAATTGGTTGTATAATGTTAATTTTTTTAAAAAAAACCCCTGTGATTTGAACACATAGGCATTTTATTTTGAAGAGACTGTTTACCTCTTCCACTTGATTTCCTAAAATGAAGCAACTATTTCCTAGTGATCCATACAATACTGACATCCCATTCTAAATGTTAGATTTTGTATTATTTCTGTGGTTTTTGAATCAGTAGTCACTGAAGGATTTCAGACAAATTATCCATGAATGATTTGTTCACTGTTTTCTTAATGAGAAAAACCAGAGAATAAGACCGCATCACAATAATGGTAAAAGTACATTTTAGGCATTACGTTTGGGCTTTTGTTGAAAGCTCTTAAGCATGACAACGTTACCAAGCACAGATTTTTCACAGTCACAGTTGAGATATGCAGACATATTTGAGTTAGATTTGGTCTGTTTTCTTGAAGTTATTCAGGGCAACTATTATTTTGCCTTTACCAAAATAGGAATCTATTGATTAAAGATGAGGTTTATAATGGAAAACTGTAGCTTCGTGCATTGGAAAACAACAAAAAGTGGGGTAGGCAATGCCTCCTTCATGGGTGGAGGGCACTATTGTTCAATAGAAGCCACTGTTTAAATCTAAGAGAGAATAATATTAATTAAAAATGACAGTCTTCTTTAAAATGGAGACGCAAGAGGAGGAATCATTGCTGCTTTTACACTTCTTTTCTCCCCTTTCACAAACCCACTCACTGTCTTTGCGTGGCCTCGCAATCTATTTCCCTCTGGTTCCTCTTCTATTTAAAATACATACAATGAATGTTCCTTAATTTGCCTCACATATGGGCCCCCTCTCACCAGATTCACACATACCATTTGGTTATCAGCCTTTTTTCTCAGAAATGAAATTTCAGGGAGTACAGGGTCTGGGGTGCTTCTGAGCCTTGCAGCTTGGCAGCAGGAAAGAACAAACCCACTTCAAAGGTGGAATGTGGTTCTTGAAGAAGGTTTTATCTTCCTTGCGAAGTTGTGACAGCAACCAATGTGGAGGTTGTGAAGCATACCAGGATCCACGCTCCTTGTAACCGGTGTATCTTATTCCTATAGCACCTAGCAGAAAGGATCTTGGGGGTGTTTCTGAACCCCAAGGCAGGTGATAGCTACTAAATTTTCCAAAATCCTCACTTTGAAGGAGATTGTAGGTAAGTACTCTGTGTGAAAGAAAAGATGCAACATTGTGATTATTTTTTGTGGTTACCTTCTTTTTATTGGTTCCATAGCAAATTTGAAGGGAAAAAAATTACAAGGTAAGAGTCATGGAACAAGCTGATGAAACAACATCAAAGTTTAAGGCTGAGGGCCCTAGGGTACAGCTAAGTTCTTTTATGCATAGACACTCATATAGTGGTTCTTTCAGTTACACTGTATACCCTTTCTGTCTCCTTTTCCTGCACATATAGTTTGTCAGAAGGAATTCAGAATCTCTAACAGTAAGGTAGAATGTCATAGCAAGAAAAAAACCTAAGTTGCAAACAAATGTGTATGCTGGTTACCCCTACTAATTGGGCTGATTATTAGAGACATCCACCACAGAAATTACTTTTAACTAACTTTTATAAAAACTTTTTTCCTTTGGTGAAACAATTATTTATTATTTGTATGGCAGTAGAGCCTAAGAACTCCAGTTATGATCTATTACTCCATTGTGTTAGGCACTGTACAAACCCAGAGTAAATCTTCTTGTTACCCCCATGTTTGATGAAGAGATCCCAGAGTGGCGCATCAAAAATACTGGAAATCTCATTGCCACCCATGTAGCTGTGGTATTGGTGATGATGAATCCTGAGTTATATGTTCAGTGAACTAAGAAATAACAAAAGGATATCACAGAAGGAAAAAAGATTTTTTTAAGCTAGTTAAAACTTACTTCTGTGCTTAATTTAATTTTCATTTAAGTTTCTGGTGGCAAGTGAAAGGGAAGCGGATTAAGCTGCCAGCTAGCTAAGCATCAAGGAAAGAATGTCAAAAGAAGAAAACACAGTTCAGTTGACCATGGTAGAATTATATTGCAGTCAGTAGTGAGGGCTAGGGATTGTTTTTAGTTTTTGTTTTTCCATGATGAAAGATATTGACCAGCTAAGAAGGCAATTAGTGCAAATCTATTTTTATGGCATGACAAAGTCTCCATCAGTGGGACTGAATGGTGTAATGAAGGTAGTAGTACTAGAGCTCTTCTATTGGCATACGACTCTAAGGGTATGTCTTCACTACCCGCAGAAGGAATATAAGAACATGCAAATGGCCATACCGGGTCAGACTAGTGGTACATCTAGCCCAGTATCCTGTTTTCCAATGGTGGCCTGTGCCAGATGCTTCAGAGGGAATGAAGGGAACAGGGCAATTATCAAGTGATCCATCCCCTGTTGTCCGGTCCCAGCTTCTGAAAGTCAGAGGCTTAGGGACACCCAGAGCATGGGGTTGTATTCCTGGGCAACTTGGTTAATAGCCAGTGATGGACCTATCCCTCATGAACTTATCTAATTCTTTTTTTAAACCAGTTATAGTTTTGACTCTCACAACATACCCTGTCAGAGTTCCACAGGTTGACTGTGTGTTGTGTGAAGCACTTCCTTATGTTTGTTTTAAACCTGCTGCCTATCAATTTCATTGGGTGACCCCTGGTTCTTGTTGTTATGTGAAGGAGTAAATAACACTTACGTATTCATTTCCCCCACACCATTCATGGCTTTATAGACTTCTATCATATCCCCACCCTTGGTCATCTCTTTTCCAAGCTGAACAATCCATATCTTTTTAATTTCTCCTCATATGGAAGCTGTTCCATACTCTTAATTAATTTAGTTGCCCTACTCCGTACCTTTTCCAATGCTAATATATCTTTTCTGAGATTAAGTGAGCAGAACCGCATGCAGTATTGAAGGTGTGGGCGTATTATGGTTTTATATAGTAGTAGTAGTATATTTTCTGTCTTCTGTATATCCCTTTCCTAACGGTTCCTAACATTCTGTTAGCTTTTTGACTGCCACTGCCCATTAGCGGATGTTTCCATAGAACTAATATAATGACTCCAAGATCTTGTTCCTGAGTGGTAACAACTAATTTAGACCCCATCATTTTGTATGTATAGTTGGGATTATGTTTTCCAATGTGCATTACTTTGCAGTTATCAACATTTAATTTCATCTGCCATTTTGTTGCCCAGTCACCCAGTTTTGTGAGATCCCTGTATAACACTTCACAGTGTGCTTTGGACTTAACTATCTTGAATCGGAGGCTGAAGCCCACGTAGGGGCAATAACCTTTAAAAAAGTCTTGTAATATAACCTAGTGAGCGTGTAGGATGGAGGCTTATGCTTACATGGAAAACTATTGCCTCTTCGATTGAAAAAAGTGGGCTCTATGGCTTTATGCATTTTACATTCCATTGTCTGTCACTCTTTAGCCTGTACGGTAATGGTTTTCCATTCTAAACATCAGCTTCAGTCAATATATGCAATATTACACACCTCACAGTTACATTATGACCTAAATATGTGAAATGTGGTTTATGAGTCGCTGACTTACTGTAAATCTTAAAAAAAAAAAAAAAAAAAACTTCAAATGTTAGTACTATGACTAATTCTGACTCCCTCAGCACAGACAGAGGATTTTTCCTTTGTATGAAAATTGTGGGAGGGTTGGGGAAATCACAATACCATAAACCACTGGGTCAAGTTATTCACATCCAGATTGATCCTTTGTCATCTCCTTTTCATTCACATAGTTGCTTTGTGAATTATCAACTCATTCTGGCAGAGACCTGTTCTGAATTACAATCAATTTAAAATCTAAGAATCTATCAAAACCATATTTATAGCTGTAGCAAAATGTATATTTACATTATAGTCTGTCCAACATGAGAAATGTCAACAATATTACAGTGTACACTTTATCCTGACTAGCAACAGTAGCTCTATCCAAGTTCCAATCAAAAGTACAGTATAAACACAAAATAAGTTTTTTACGACTTATGGCAGAAAGGCAATAAAATGCCAAAACCAGATAGTTATATTCAGCAAATAAAATCAGTATTACAACAATGCCTAACAATGCAGTTGGCGGACAGTTATAATTTCTGATTTGTGTCAGAATAATTTATGTTTTAGATATGTAAAAAGTCACTCCTTTCTTTTTCTTTTTGAAAAAATAGATGTACTTATCGTTGACGGTGCTGACTGACAGCTGTGTGACATTCTCTCTCTAGTTCTAGCCACAAAATAAGTGGAAGGGCAGTGGTAATATGAGCATCCACAAATGCTCTACCAAGAGAAGAGGGAGGTTCCTATGCTTGGTGGTGCACAGACAATTCCATCTGGTTTACAACAGAACAAAGCAACTGTCCAAACCTAGTAATTGGTGAATAGGATTGCGGTAGGTTGGAGGTGAAAGGCAAATTCACACTGGCTGCATATTGGTGATTTAGTCTCTTTGTTCACTATGAACATGTAAGGCACTTTGAATTGGCAGTAAATAACAAGTGTAAAATGCACTGGTGAATAGCCCTATATAGTTGACTGCTATTGGTTGATTGTCTTCTATCACAATCTTAGTTGGGGCTCATGAATGCCTATCATAGTGTTGAGCAGCATTGGCAAGCAAAATGGTGGGAACACTACAATAGAGGCTGTGTAGTCCCTAATCATGGCAAGTCACGTGGCAGTTCGAGTTGTAAGCCTCCCAAGGCCATCACTCCAAGGGAGGTCCACTAGTTGGTGAATGCATTCCAAATGGATCACCGATTCTGGCATGAGTTATGGAGAGTGAATCATGATAAATGAGCAGTCAGTCATAGGGATTCATGAGGGTGTCTCTTTCTGTTACCAGTTCAGTCTTTCAGCATTGAAGTTATGATGTACAAGAAGTTTCCACAGGTCTGCCATGCAGCACTACACAATTGAGTCACCAACCTACTCTGCCTTCTCATTGAAACTGGAATTGGTGCAAAAGAATTCCTGGTCTGTGTCCAGTATTGCCCTCATGGCATCTGCATGGGTATCATCAATTTCCAGTGTAGCAAAAAGTGCGTTCCAAAGCAGAGCAGCAGAATGATATGTTTTTAGCCATTAGAGACATGCAGGCCAGTAGCAGATGGATACATGTGAAAGTAGGCTAGCCATAATGACCACAGCATCATCTGTTTTCCAACAATAGTAATAACAGATGTAGTAAGTTTGAGTTATCTTGGTCATCATTTTATTTTAGTAAAACCTCATAGTGCCAGTTTGGCTAAAATCATTTTTGTATTACTGTGCTAGCAAATTCATATAAACATCTTTATGCTAACAACTGAAACATCTTGACTGTTCCCCCAGTCTGCTTAGTGCTTCTTTACCAAAGGTTATGTTTCTTAAAGGCACAATAACACACTTATCACCTCTTAAACTGGTAATCATTGCCAGGTTGGGCAAAACTAAACAAAGCTTTGTAACCCAATGAAATAGGTTTTTTTTTAGGTGTTTTTGCAATTTTGCAAGTTCTATTTCCCATTTTGTTGTGGTGGAGACCTTTACGGTTTGCATGCTCTGAGTGCTGTATATGGCCTCATGATTGTTTACTTATCTGTGGCCTGCCTGAAATATTGCCTATAATACCTACGTGGGCTTTTTGGTAGGTAACTATAGCTAAAACTAGAAGTTGTTGTTATATTTTTTTGTATTATCATAGTGCGTAAGAGCTCCAATCATAGACCGGGAGCCCATTGTGCTAGGCACTGTACAAACACAGAACAAAAAGACAGTCCTTGTTTCAAATAACTTGCAATATAAGTTCTGAATCAGAAGTGGCTTCAAAATTGTACACCATAACAATATTAATATTTTATAACTACATATATAAATTTAACAAGGGAGAAATTATAAAAAATATATAATTACAACTGTGTCGGGATTAATGGTTGTTGATCAATTACTGTAAAATAGATACAGTGCCTGAGACATCTGATAAAAAGCAAAATGTTTAAAATGTTTTTGTGGATTCTGGGATAGATTATTCTGGATTCTCTTTTATCTAGGTGGTAAACAGATAAGATTCTGTTACTTATGTGTGAAGTTTAAAGCGAGGGAACATATCGGATCTTTCATGTGCATGTTCCAGTATTAACCACAGTGATCCAGTGCTGTTCTATAATGATATATGAACAATGGTTTTTGAAAGATACCTATCATTCATTGCCAGCTTTGTGTAGATCTCTTTATTGTAGTAGGCCAGTCATAAGTGTAGAATACAGCCAATTGAAAAGTATTTCCCAATAATATTGTCTTGGTGTGTGATTTCCCCTCCCCTTTAAACACTCCTCCTTCCATCTACTTTTCTCTTTACGTGTATTTATTGTATTGGATAAGGATATATCAAAATGCATCAAACAAAAGATTAAGGGAATCCCAAAATTACCTGAAGGAAAGAAAACAGAGAGTTGAAGATGAGAAGAAAATGAGAATAACGGATAAATAGAAGAACTCCAGTGCAGAAATAGAAATCATGACAAAAACATTATGGAACAATAATATATATATATATATATATATATATATATATATATATATATATAAAAAACTAGTGAAGGAAAAACTATTTAAAAATGTAAATCTAAGCACTCTAAAAAAGATGGAAAACATCTCAAGTGACGAGTCTCCAAATAAGGTGCAGTGGAGCCCACAGTAGCCAAGGGGGATGTCGAATGACACAAGTTTACCCGTATAACCAAATTTTCTATGTAATAAACAAAATGTAAACAGAGAGAGTACTCAACAAGGGAGTAAAGTTTCTATTCTATAAAGACATAAAATGTTTAACTTCATTCATGAATAGCCTCATTGAGCCCAATGAAACTACTTGCATGCGTAAAGTTAAGCATATGAATAAGTCTGAAGAACTACTGCCTAAGGAATCAAATGTTAATGTATCACATAAATCAATAGGAGACCTCTGGAAAGGACTTTTGGAACTTGTAAAAGAATATTTGTTGTCTAACAGGGTTGTGATTTTTTTTTAACCAGGATTCTACAGTGCTAATAACCAAATGATGAATTTAACATTAAATCTTCCTTGCAGACCCACACAACAATTACCAGAAACAAATTGAGCATTAAGTTAAGCGCCCAGGATATTTTTTTATCCTTCCCACCATCACATGGCTGAGTTTGGAGGTATTGTTAATTTTGTGCAAAAACCTTGTTCCTACAATATTGGGTGGGGTGGGGGAAGGAGGAGCCAGTGCTGAAGCCAGTTGAGTAAGCATTTGTCAAAATTAACTTAGAAGGAATAACTTCTACACTTGAGCCTAAGAATTTATTAGACTATGTCAATTTTGACATTTTTCCCAGTTATATCTCAAATGTAAAATGTAGCAGCCAGGAGTGGATTTGTGACACTTCCCCCAAACAATTTAACTATAGAAATCAATCAGTAGATTTCAGTGATTCATGCATGTATCTTTACATATGTGGCAGATATGATAGGATTGATATAAATAGTTGTATCATCATCATCATTGGTAAAGTAATAGTAGAACAATAATCTTCATTTTATTCCATTCTTACAAAACCCCATAGGTGAAAGAACACATTGGAATAGAAACAGCTTAGTGTTGTATAGTAGGAATTTCGGTCAGTAGGTCGATATGCATTTATAAATTAAATTAATGGAGATATCCCATCTCCTAGAACTGGAAGGGACCTTGAAAGGTCATCGAGTCCAGCCCCCTGCCTTCACTAGCAGGACCAAGTACTTGATTTTGCCCCAGATCCCCAAGTGGCCCCCTCAAGGATTGAACTCACAACCCTGGGTTTAGCAGGCCAATGCTCAAACCACTGAGCTATCCCTCCCCCCTATTTACTTGCACTTCTACCTGAAAACCAGGCCTATCAGTATTATACAGTACAAAATGTGGGATGAGACTGACACATTTTGGAGCCTGTGCTGTGACTTAAAATGCCAGTGTAAAGTGTCTTTTTCATTTCCTGGGGAAACATGGAACCCATAGCAGGATGTTGCTCCTTTACTGCAAAATATTGCAATACATATTATTGTTAAAAAGACATATTACATAGATATTTAATACATACATATTACTGCTTAAATAAAACCTTCCACATTCTCATATAGTATTGGCTGACTTGAAATATGAGAGAAGAAATGTTTTGATCACATTCTGTAAACAGAGCTGAATTAATGAGTGAATGGTTTAATATGGGTTCTGGCAAAATCACAAAGAGCCTAAAAAAACTATGAAAGGACATCATCATTGTATTCCAGGTGTACTTTCCTAAAAGGTATGCATTGACCAGTATGGAGAGCAATAGATAAAAATCAATGGCAATTTGGCAACTTACTTTTTTTTAACAAACACATTCTTTCACTGTATCATCCAATAATGAAGTGAGTATCCATTGGATAATCCAGTAACAATTTAAATGTACACCCTCCACTTAAAAATTACACATCCATCCAACATCTTCCCAGTTGTGCATATGGGTCGTTCTCACAGCATCTCAGCAGAGAAAACCCTTTTAAAAATAGGATAATATGATTTTAAAATCATTGAAGTTGGCAGGGGTTCAGGAGCAAGTGAGGTACCCATAACTAATTTAACTTTTTTTTAAAAAAACTGACCTGATTTCAGCTGATCTGATTTGAAATGAACCATAAAGGTTTTTATAACTCTACATCAATAACATAATTTAAGGGCAAAATCCTGCAGTTGTCAGTCAGAATTCCCACTGACTACAATAGAGTTTTGACAGGATAAGTATGA
Source organism: Trachemys scripta elegans (assembly GCF_013100865.1). Taxonomy (NCBI): domain Eukaryota; kingdom Metazoa; phylum Chordata; order Testudines; family Emydidae; genus Trachemys; species Trachemys scripta. The sequence goes on from NC_048303.1 coordinate 101,421,948, forward strand.
AATAAAGACTGCAGGACTGGACTCTGCATACAGTCTTTACTGCCTGTGATATTTAATTTTCTATTAATCTTCTAAAATAGTGTTGGTTTTGTGTGTATTTTTAAAAATATTTCTCAGTGTTGTTGATATGCATGAAAGGTGCAAAGAGGAGATCGGAGTGAATTTTGTCCCTTGGTTGCACTACAGTAGTTGATTATTTTGACAGAAGAGAAAATTCTGTGGACCATAGTCAGTAGCAGGGGAAAGCAAAGAGAGGAAAATGGAAGACAAGTGGCATCTTCAGATCCAGCACTCCTACTGGAAACATAAACTGGGGGGAAAAAAAAAAGATTAGTAAGTAGGTACCTAGAAGACACTTTAGTAAAGAAGAATCACATTTTCTTTTGCTTTTGCCTCATTTCTAGCTATACCAGGCCATTGTTCCTTCAGAAGCATTTGCTAGGAATTGCAGATGCCCAAAGGAGTAAATGGATTCTGATTTGTGAACATAGGTACTCCAGTGGATTGTACCATGTCCAATGTTGTTAGCAATGACAGTGTCAACACAAAAGCAAATTATTACCTGGATTTTCTATGTGCAGTCATTATAATGTGTCATGCTTTTAGACTTCCATTAGGCTTCATGACAAAATTAAACAATCAGTATTTCATTTGGTAACACAAGAAGTCTAGTTTTGGAATATTATTTTATTTATTTAATTAAAAAAAATGTTTGGAGTACAATTATATGGCAAACTGCAATCATTCCTGGTAGATAGCTCCAATTGTTTACAGATTCATAAAGCTGGAAGAATGTTGGAGTCATACCTGCAAGGCTGAGAGTGTGCAGCAGGTTGGCCAGAATTCTGAAGGCTAAGTGGCTTGTTAATAATTTTACATGAGGAGCTCTTATTGTGATTTTGGGGTATTTGAAAATAAGTTAGGGGGTCAAAAAATGATATTCTCTTGGACAATCTGGGGATTATTCAGGCCAGCAGTAGTTCCTCAGCAGTTTCAGGACTGTTGTCAAGCTTCTAATGCAGGGGTCGGCAACGTTCGGCACGCGGCTCGCCAGGGTAAGCACCCTGGCGGGCCGGACCAGTTTTATTTATCTGCTGACGTGGCAGGTTCGGTCCCGGGTCAATGGGGGCGGCAAGAAGCAGCGCGGGCGAGCAATGTGCTGCCGTGGCTTCTCGCTGCCCCCATTGGCCCGGGACGGTGAACCGTGGCCGGTGGGGGCCGCGATCGGCCGAACCTGCCGCGTCAGCAGGTAAATAAAACTGGCCCAGCCCGCCAGGGTAAGCACCCTGGCGAGCCGCATGCCGAACGTTGCCAACCCCTGTTCTAATGTTTGCTATAGCACGTTTTTTCTCAGTTTATCCAGGGTGGTCTTAGTGTCTCTGAGAGTAAGTGATTCAAGGAAATATGGCTCTTTGGGGAGGGTGACATCATTGCTGCCGTCTGTGGGCAGGCCTGTGTGATAGTCCTTCCCTTTTCTCAGTGGGGGAAATCAGCATATGTTGTATGGGCAGAAGGTCAGTTATTCCCAGTGAGGAAGCACTGACCCTTTGTGAGATCATCAAAATGACTTTCATTTGTAATGATTAAACAAGGCTTATTTTGTATTAATGTGCAAGTAAAGCTGCCCTTTATTTCCACTAGTAGTGAGAGACAGGCTTAATAAAATTCAGGAAAGGGGATGGGGTGTGAGCCGGCCGCTGTTGAAGAGGAGGTAGGAAAGTGTGGGACAAATATGCAAGGTTCAATCCCACTTTCTCATACATTAGTATAAACCAGGAGTGTAATTCAGATGTCAGTGGATTAACACTAGTGTAAAACGTGCAAGTGAGAGCAGAATTAGGCCGAGAGTGGTTCTGACTGTTGTATTCCTCTGCTCTAGCTTTCGTTCAGTCTGTGAAATTCTCTCCAATATAAAACAAAACCTAGTAAATTTCTGGTCTTATGGCCCAGTCTGTTTGAAAAGGTGTGTGCTTATAGACTACTTTTAATCATTCATATGATTGGTGGCTCCCTGTTGTTAAACCACTTATTGATTCATCATTGTTGACCGTACATGGCTGAAGGAACTGGTCCTGTCAGTCACTAATTGACTGGGAAGGAAGTGTACAGCTATTCCAACCCACTTTTGTTTCATCAGCAACAGTTACAGTAGGGTTGTGCAAAAGCTCCATGATGGTGAATCACTTACCTTACATTAAGAGGTATCTTATTTGATTGAAATTGTTAAGTTAACTCAAACGGATGCATCTAAAATCTTTAGAACGGATAAAACTGTCCATAGCCTCAGATCCAAGTTGGCTAATGGTTTACCTGCTGGAAAATAATTTAGGTGAGGAGAATAGCCCTAGTGTAAAATTGTTTCCAAAGCAAATATGGCTTCATGATATATGTTAGTTTTACTGAGGAGATGTTTCTACACAAATTATACTGTCGGACAAAACAAATGCATACTGTATAAAGCTAGGTTGATTCAAGACTGTTCAAATAATTATGCTCCAGTCATAATTAATAGCTGTCTTGTTAGTACTGTTTCTGCATTTAGATAAGATTTAAAGCATTACTAGCCCATGTGCACAAATACTCAAATAAAGAAAGAACTTAAGAAAAAAATATGAGTGCCAAGTGAAAGTCACCTCACATAGTGGAACACAGGATCATTTTATTATCTGAGACCAGACCTTCTGATCATAGAGCTTTTTTCTTACAGTTTATTTTATATTTGGGGAACATTATGAAAAAGAGAAATCTAACAATGAAAAAGATTAAAAGTGAATATCCAAAGCCCAAAACAAAACTACAATTTTAATGACATTTTATCAGTGCCTTAGAGCCTGTCTCTTTGTTACAGCTCATGGAATGTTTTATTTTTGTTATAATTACAGTATCTTGCCTGCACTTTGTCCCTCTGATCCTTTGTTAAAGCCCAGATCACTATGTGCAGACTATGCTTGTAGGTGTGATTTATTGAGTGACAAGTAGCTGTAGGGTAGAACACACGCCTCTGTACCTGAGTAAAGTATTAGACATCACAGAGCTAGGGAGGGAGAGGAGAAAAGCAAAGAGCAGTAACACAGCAGCTCCTGGATACAGATCAGACAAGAGGTTCTGCCACAAATCACCTAGAAACATGTCAGACGCTGCATGTTTGTTGTTTTACACTGAGGGCACAGCCGTAGTCCAAAAGTATTGATTCTTTTCTTTGTACAGAGACAGAAACTGTCAGCTGTAGCAGGCTGACCTTGGTATGGCTCAGACAACTATTCCCCACCCTGCCTCCAAGGGGAACCCCACAGGAAAAGTGCAGGCAAGATATGCCAATGTCCGTTTCACATAAACAGAGAGAAACCCAAGCCTGCCGAAACAACTCCCATCTCTCCCCCCAGAGGCCCATGGTAGCTGTTCTGCACCATATTCCATATGACAGAGAATTCGATTTTTCCACTGCCCCAAAATTCAAGAGAAACACTAATTCCACTTAATCGGTCAAGAATTTAAGAACTACTTTAAGGAAAATAAATAGAAAAAACACTTCATTCTTACAAAGGAGAAAGTTGTTTTCTGTTTTTATGGGCCTGGTGAGGGGGAGTGGGAAGCAAGCCCACCTGCACTAATCCAAGTCAGGATCGTTTTAATAGGATTGTAATTATTTGTGGTGGTGCAGTAATATGACCCAGGCATATTGTGCATGTAAAAACATGACCACTTTTCTGAGAAATATTAGAGTTGACTTTAAACATTCTGTTACATTTTATTACCATGTTGCACTTCAAGTGATTTGTGTACTGTGCCTGCAGAGTTCACTCTTTACTTTTTCTGTTATGCTGATTCCCCCCACTTCCCCCAGGAAGGAGAAAAAACAACCCAGTTTTAACAGTCAACTGACCTCATTTTAGGTTAAGCTTTTCCTGTGAAGGTGCTGTGAGTCAAAACTGTTATGCCATAGTTTGGGGGATGATATCTCTAAAGGTGCAATTGGTTTTTAAAGTCCTGAACAGCATGGACCTTTATTGAATTTGTAGTCACCTCCTTGAACCAAGTTCTGGTGATTCCACCATTGTGCTTTGGGTCAGTGAGTGATTGTGCAATTTCTCTGGCAGCTTCCAGAGAAGCTTTCCACTTTCCACTTTCCCTCGACATCACCTACCTTAGCTTATATCATCTTTTATTTTTAAAAGCATGTTGAAACACTACACTTTTTTTCTATTAGGTATTTTATTATCAATTTTATTATTTACTTACCTCCTAAAATGTGCTAGGTGCCTTACAGACTGGAGAGAAGAATGGTCCCAGACCTGAAGTACTTTCATCTTGAATATGACACATTACAATCAGCAGATGGGAGAAAGCCAAAGAGGTAGATAGGGAGAGGAGAATATGAAGGTTGCCAGGGAGCTTGGGAGCCCTTGATAGGTTCTACAGTATCCCCATTGAAAATTATACTCCCCTTTTTGTTTACCATAGTTGGTATCCATCCATCCATCCCCCCATCTTTATCTATGGTACTGTGCGGTATTTGAAGTTGTTGTATATGGCCTGAGCATTTTAACAGGTGAAAAGGGGGTGGTTTATAAAATATTTGTTGCTGTAACTCTTAGCAAAGGTAATGTATTTTGTATTATAATAGGTGAGGATTCCAGATGATGTTTTTCTTCCTAGTAGAATGTTACCCCATTAGCATATTACACAAAATGGAAAGCATTGTAAGGTGAAGATATATTTTTTTATATAGAATAACCTTAAAAACCCATCAACATTGGAAATCTGGACTTCATTTGACATCACTTAATCCAGTAGGTATTGAAATGTTTGTTCAATCCAGTGTTTTACCAGTGCTTTTAAAGAGAGTTTGTCATATTAAAAATCACACTTTTTTCTGAAAGTGTTATCCCAACTGTGGTTACAAGTACCACAAAAGGTCCCTATTTTCAGGGCTCCATATGGGCATAGGAGTCTAGTCTTGTTGCTGGATCTAAGTTTGTCGTTGCTGTCATTGAAAGATATTGGAGGAAACTTGCTCTTTTTCAGATTGTTTGCTTTATGCATTCAAAAGCACTTTTTGTATAGTCAGTTTCAATGTTTCCCTTTTCTAGTTAGTTTTCCTTTCTTCACACAAATGAGAGAGAAAAACATCAGAATAATGTGAAAATCTTTTCGTAAAAGCAGAAATTGGTAGAGGCACTGAGAGTCAAGAGTAGTGTCAGAAACTAGTTTTTATTCTTTTTTTTAACTTGATTAGATTTCAGGATGGCTGTGTCCCATTAATACTTTCTATGACATTTTGCAAAATATTCACTTTTGAAGGGACACAAAATAAAAATTTTAAAATAGCATTACCACTTGTGATGGGTTGTTTCCCCCCCTCTCCCATTTCCGGGGTGCCACCTGATGTACTGGGGTACCACTGAATCTGCCTGTTCCACCAGCCTGGGCTCCCTTACAGTATCCTGCTGAAGTGGACCCTCAAGCCTCCTCTAGAGCACACACAGGTAGAGAGACACCCAGCTGCAGAAAGACACAGACACTGAAATCAGCTCTGCATGGGAAGACTCAGCTAGAGAAGTGCACTCCCCCTCTGGAGTGTAAACCCCAAATTGTATCATCTTGCGCTGCACAGAGAATTGTACAGCGTAAGATTGAAATCCGCTTCCCTCCTCAGTGTGGAGGAAGATATGCACAGCTTCCCTCCCCCCCGCACATTATGAATTCCACAAAGTGGTTTTAGAAAAAGCAAGTTTATTAGCTTCAAAAGACAGATTTTAAGTGATCATAAGGGATAGCAAACAGATCAAAGCAGATTACCTAGCAAATGAAACAAACACACAAGCTAAGCTTAATATATTAAAGAAACTGGTTATAACTAGCAATTTCTCACCCTAAATGTTGTTTTAGGCAGATTGCAGAGGTTCTTGAAGGCAAGCTGCTCTTGCTTGCAGCTTAAAACTACGGTATTTCTTTCACAGGCCAGACACCCTCTCGCCTGGGTTCAGTCCCCCCCCATCCCCCTTGTCTTTGTTTCTTAGACGTTTCCAACAGTCATCTTGGGTGGGGATTCAGTGAAGAATGACCAGTGATTAAGTCACTCTCCTGCCTTAAATAGATTTTACATATGGCAGGAACCCTTTGTTTTCCAGTGTGGTCACCTCCCCCCCCTCAGTGGAAAAATACTGGTATTCTATCATGGAGTCCAGTACCAGGTGACATGATCACATGATCCTGCAGTGTCAAAGCAGCCTGAGTCAAAGGCCGTTCGTAGCATCCCAGAAAGGTGGGAGAGTAGCATCTTCAGAGACCTGTTGTCCTCCCTAATGGTCCATTGACTTGTCCCCAGCTAGCCAGCCAGACTGATTGCATTCTGTCTAGTGGACATTCCCCGGGTGCAAAGACTTTTGTAGTACAGATAGAATCATAGGACTGGAAGGGACCTCAAGAGGTCATCTAGTCCAGTCCCCTGCACTCAAGGCAAGAGTAAGTATTATCTAGACCATCCCTGACAGGTGTTTGTCCCACCTGCTCTTAAAAATCCCCAATGATGGAGATTCCACAACCTCCCTAGGCAATTTATTGCAGTGCTTAACCACTTTGACAGGAAGTTTTTCCTAATGTCCAACCTAAACCTCCCTTGCTGCAATTTAAGCCCATTGCTTTTTATTCTATCCTCAGAGGTTAAGAAGAACAATTTTTCTCCCTCCTCCTTGTAACAAAATTTTTATGTACTAGAAAACTGTTATGTCCCCTCTCAGTCTTCTCTTCTCCAGACTAAACAAACCCAATTTTTTCAATCTTCCCTCATAGGTCATGTTTTCTAGACCTTTAATCATTTTTGTTGCTCTTCTCTGGACTTTCTCCAATTTGTCCACATCTTTCCTGAAATGTGGCACCCAGAACTGGACACGATATTCCAGTTGGGGCCTAATCAGCGCAGACTCATATTTAGCTTGTGATCCACTATGACCCCATGATCCCTTTTCGCAGTACTCCGTCAAAGGCAGTCATTTCCCATTTTGTATGTGTGCAACTGATTATTCCTTCCTAAGTGGAGTACTTTGCATTTGTCCTTATTGAATTTCATCCTATTTACTTCAGACCATTTCTCCAGTTTGTTCAGATGATTTTGAATTTTAATCCTATCCTCCAAAACACTTGCAACCCCTCCCAGCTTGGTATCATCCACAAACTTTATAAGTGTACTCTCTATGCCATTTTCTAAATCATTGATGAAGATATTGAACAGAACTGGACCCAGAACCGATCCCTGCGGGACCCTACTCTTTATGCCTTTCAGCATTACTGTGAACCACTGATAACTATTCTCTGGGAACGATTTTCCAACCAGTTATGCACCCACCTTATAGTAGCTCCATCTAGGTTGTATTTCCCTAGTTTGTTTAAGAGAAGGTCATGCAAGACAGTATCAAAAGCCTTACTAAAGTCAAGAGATACCACATCTACCGCTTCCCCCCCATCCACAAGGCTTGTTTCCCTGTCAAAGAAAGCTATCAGGTTGGTTTGACACAATTTGTTCTTGACAAATCCATGCTGACTGTTGCTTACCACCTTATTATCTTCTAGGTGTTTGCAAATTGATTGCTTAATTATTTGCTCTATTATCTTTCCTGGTACAGAAGTTAAGCTGACTGGTCTGTAATTCCCTGGGTTGTCCTTATTCCCCTTTTTATAGATTGGCACTATATTTCCCTTTTCCAGTCTTCTGGAATGTCTCCTGTCTTCCATGACTTTTCAAAGATAATTGCCAATGGCTCAGATCTCTCCTCAGTCAGCTTCTTGATTATTCTAGGATGCATTTAATCAGGACCTGGTGATCTGAAGACATCTAACTTGTCTAAGTAATTTTTGACTTGTTCTTTCCCTATTTTAGACTCTGATCCTACCTCATTTTCACTGGCATTAACTATGTTAGACATCCAATCACCACCAACCTTCATGAAAATCAAAATAAAGAAGTCATTAAGCACCTCTGCCATTTCCACATTTTCTGTTATTGTCTTTTTGTTATTGTCTTATTGTCTATTGTCTGTTATTTTCTGTTATAGTCAATATTCCTAACTTTAGATACAAAAATGATACATGCATACAAATAGGATAATCATATTCAGTAAATCACAACCTTTCCAATGACATCTCACAAGACTCATCTTGCATAAAATACATCTTAGATATAATCATATTATAACAATATTTCTATGAAGAATATGGGGCGTAGTGTCACACCAGTATTACCACTTAGATTGTTAAAGCTAGAGGGGGAAAAGATTTCCTTTTTCCTGTTTATCCTGTTTATTTTTCGCATTTCACTCAGTTTACAGAGCATAATTAGACTGGAGTTTCCCTTTCTGTTCTTCATACACCCACACAGTATTATTGTCATTAAATATTTTTTGTAGTGTTGAAAACCTAAATAGAAAAAAAAAACTGTTTGCACTGACACTGAAAAAACAATTACATGGAAGTATTTATATTGATATTAGGCTGTATAAAACCCCCTCTAAACCTGCATTTTGGTTTTAAACTAGCTGTCAGCATCTCTTTAAAAAGCAGACCATGTTGTTGTTTATTAAGCCCCTGATGATGTGCTCAGTGCTGTATGAGATACAAAGATATAGACAGTACCTAGATGATACAACCGATTCTTTTCGACAGTACACTGTGAAGTCACAAGATAGATAGGGAGGAGTGCAGTAGGAGCAATCTGCATCTAAGGCTTTGTCCACACAAAGTCAGGCAGTGTAAACGCTGTTTGTTGGTACTTTTGCCGACAAATACTTCCACCCGCTACGAGTGGGGTTCGCATTGTCGACAGGAGAGCACTCCTGCTGACAACAAGCCATTTACACTGCCACTTGCCATAGCAAAACTTTTGTCTTTCGGGGGGGGGCTTTTTTAAACACCTGTAAACTACAAAAGTTTTGTCATTCAGTTGACAGTGTAGACAAAGCCTAACACACAACAGCAAACCAAGTGGGATACTATATTAAATTTTTTAAAAAACAAAAAGGAAATAGATATAAAAATGAATGGAGGGTTATTTTTTCCTCCAAGTGTATGCTCTCTTGAAAAATAAGATATTCTTCTCTTTTCCTTCTCTTAGTGTGTGTAATACTCAGATGATGTACTTTCAGAATTATATTGCTTTTGAAAGTGTCACTTGAGTTATCCCGTGCCTTGTTAGTGTCAAGTTTGATTTCTTGGACAGGGACTATAAATCACTATCTAATATGCAGGCCTTTTGAAAATGCACCCAAGGTTTATTGCCAGTAACAGACTAGTGGCCTTATGTGGACTTTCCTTGAATAAAACAGATTGATGAGCCATTTTATAGCATTGCAAGAGGTATTATAAATACATCACCCTTTTCAGTAATTTAACGTGAAGAACAATCTAATGAGCTACCTGCCATGATCTGCCAGAGAACTGGGAATACTGTTTAGTTCATTGGCCAAGTGGGTGGTTGGAAATGATAAATTCCAAGTCTCCCTAGTTTAGTGGTATTTTTGGTTAAAAAAAATTGTCTATCAACCCAAAATAACAATATAATGAAATCCTACAGTTTATAAAAGTTGAAAGGTGAATAATATGGGTCAAATTTGGTTTGTGATGTGCTCTTTTTCATAGCACATGACACGTTTGCTCTATTTCTGTGTGTTCAAGTCATTCAGAAATAGGCTGAAATATCTATATTATGAAATATATACAAAAACAAATTGAAAAGAGTCATATTACAATATGTAAGGAACTAAAATGATGATTGACCTTCTCTCCAATGTACTAAAACTCAGCAAATTAGAATTTTAATTTCTTATCTTGTGCTGGGCAAGTTGTACACGTGATGCTTATGATATAATTCGTGATATAAATCACATATCCGTAAATTAGTATATGAGAGTAAGTTGGTATAAGTGTGAATGAAGGAAGGGGACTGTAGGAGGAAAACTAGTCAACAGGAAGGTGTAAATAAGCAATCTCTAGTGCACTTTGTTACACCATCTTCCTTTGATTCGTTTGCTGCTACCAATGTCTTTCTGCTCCCTTCAGGATGTAACTAATCCTGGGTACATCTACACAGCAAAAAAAAAACCCAAATCCCATGGCAGTGACTCCCAGAGTCCCACATGGCTTGTGCTTTGAGGCTAAAAATAGCCGTGTAGACTATCCCGCTTGGACTGGAGCCCAGGCTGTGAAACCTGGCAAAGAGGGGAGGGTCTCAGAGCCTGGGCTCCAGCCTGAGCGGGGAAATCTACAGTGCTATTTTTTGCATCATACCGCGAGCCCGAGTCAGTTGATCCAGGCTCTATAGCTTGCTGCCATGGGATTTTTTTTTTTATTATTATTATTATTATTTTATTTTTGCACTGTAGATGTACACACTGACAGGTTTAAAACATTCATGCTCATCTTACAACATGAAACTTTCTCCACCATTTCTGTCATCTCTGAATTTGGTCCATTGAGTCAAATTCTGATTACAGATAAAACAAAGTAAATCTAGAATAACCCTGTTGATTTCAGTAGAGTTATTCCAGCCGCTTAAACTGTGCGGCTGAGAACAGAATCTGTCTCTGAATAAACACAATTGTATGAGTAACTTACTTGGCATATGGAACTTTTAAAGCCAACTTTGAACCCAACTTTTAAGTTGATTGTAAAATAAAAAGAGCTAGTTATAACATGTTGCCTAATAGATCCACCCAAATGAAAAGGTTCTAGAGGTTTTCCGAAACCAGGCTAAAACCTGAAAACAGCCATTTTTATGATTTAAGAATGGCTTAGCTATTAGCATACTATAAAGAGATCTAATATAGTTTTTAAAATAATATTTTTCTACTGTGAAGGCAGGCAGTTCAGCAGTCAAGGATATTTTATTCCTGCAGGTCAGACCTAAAAAGTCTCCGTTACACAGACTGGAAGGTAAAGCTCTGAAAACTCTTTAATTAGTCTTTACAGAATTTATAACAATGGAATATTTTACCTGGAATGTGTAAACATTTCAGTGACTGGAACTAATCTATAGGGGCCTTATTTTACCTGCATTTATGCACTGTGCATCTCAGATTTTCACATAATTTAAACAAGACAGCCCCATTAATACCCTGTGTACCCCATTAAAAATCGCTGGAAAGTAAAATCCATTGTCGTTCTAAATCCACATACATCAGTTTTTTGCTTTGGATTTTAAAGAGATTCTGCAGCTTCTAATGCCGTTGCACATTTTCTGTTCCTCTCTGGTTTACAGCACATACGGTATTAGAACCCAAGAAGACTAACCTGGAGGGGGATGACTTACAGGTCTAAACAACAGGGACCAAATCCTGAAGCCAGGGTGTTGCCTGAACAAGGACTGCAAAAAGAGTTCAGGATTCAGCCTGAGTTTTAGAATGCCTGTATTCCCTGGAATTGCAGTTTCAAATCACAACAGGATCCACTCTCTCAGCCCTTCAGAGGGTAGATGAACTGATTACTGTGCAGTTTACTGTGTCAGGAAACCTTTCAAAGGAGACCTTAAAAATAAGGCCCTGCCTGTTTCTGTGGACATTAAGGCTCTCATTCTCTTCTCACACCCGTGCTGTGCCCATTTACGGTAATTCTGTTAATTTTAACGTTTTGCTTCTGATTCAGAGAATAAAGCCCAAAGATCCAGTGGTACATTTTATAAGAGCCATCATCCTCGGCCAAACTTACATCTAATCGCTCTGTTGTTCAGTGATATATTTATTAGGTGGGCTTGTACTGACTGATCCAGTTGTGTCTGTGAAAAGCTTTGAAATACTTTGGGATGAAAGTCATTATATTAATAAAAAATACCCTTTTTAATCCTTCAGAGACTGTAGCTGTAGTGTGTATATACATCACTTTTTTCGTCTAACATTTATTTGGCTGATGGTATAGAAACATTACCGTTCTAAGGGGTGAACTTACGTTTTATGGTTCAGGGAAACGATCCAGGCTCATCTGAGCCAATCATGTTCAGGTAAGCTGATAGATGCCAAACTTAAAGGAAATTCAGCAGCCTGAATCTTATGATATTTCCTCATGAGACAATTATATTGTGTTGCAATGCCCTATTAAAAAAGCCCACATTTGGGGAACCCCTTTCTAGAGCACCAACATTCACTTCATATTCAGTTCTCTGTTCTGCAAGCATTCCTGCCAGGAAATGTAATCACCAGAATGTCCACAGAAAGCGAATACGAAAGGGGCACCAACATATGCAGAGTAAATTCAGGATTTTGGTTGAGCAGACATTCAAAGAAATATTTTTAGATATTTGTCCAATTCTGTTTAACAGAATGCTGTGGGACATTGCTCCTGTGTATGTGTGTACGTGCAGGCCATTGATGTAATGGGAGTTCAGTGTGCTGAGGATTGCTGAATTGAGCCCCTTAGAAATATACGCTAAAGGATCACTTGTATGGATTCAGTAAATAAGAAGGTAGTTCTCGGCTCTTCTTTGGGCTTCCAGCAATACTTGGACAGTTGACAAATAACACCATTAATACAGTTTAGTTGATGGATTCATATTAACCATTACTACACATTTTTAGCAACATTGTTACTAATTATGCTCTGATGAGCTATTGCAATCCAGTTGCTTTTAGTGACTGTTCATTTTGTGACAGCTGATCCTAATCCTTAGATTACCAGGAAAAGGAATTGTTATAGTGTTGTTATATTCTGTAATAATGCAAACCTTTTAACCGTTGTTAAATATAATATATTTTGATAGGATGTGGATAAACCACTATAATACTTCAGGTCCATATTAGGACCTTGACTTTGGAATGTAAAGGTGTTTCCTCCCATATGAACATATATGTAGTAAGTGCTTAAGTGCACATCTTCTTGGTTTCAGGAGCGAGGGCAGTATTTGATGCCCCAGAAAAGGGGCATTATCCCTGGAAGGGGTTGCTCCAGAAGGAAACAGTCCGCACACAGCCCTTGCCTCTCCCAGCCATGTGCACTGGGGCAGGAAGAGAAATGCTCCTGAGGGTGGAGCCAGACCTGTACTCCCATCCCCTATAAAAGACTTTCACTTTTTTCATTTTGATCTGTGGAGATTCTTTCTTCCCTTTCTGCTGATGACTGACTGACTGCTCATCTCTCCTCTCTCCCCTCTTAATCAGAGTCCTTCTGCAGCTGGCCTCATTCTCCCTGTCTTTCAGGGCTCTCACCGTCCCTCCCTCTTGTCTTTTCATAGGCTCTTTTCTCTCCCAACTGTCTGTGTTGCCAACCCCCACCCTCTTATGTCTTTTTGTTCCTTTTTTCCTATTCCCATGCTCCTGTCCTGGCCTCCTCTCTCCCTCTCCCCTGAACCCAAAAATTTTTAATATATAATATAAAACAATGGAACTAACATGACATTTGCCAACAGTGGCCCTTTGTTGGCATTTTGTCTTTTCCAATTGTAAGGTTGGAGCAGGGGCTGTGTCTTCCTATGTGTTTGTACAGTGTTTGCCACAATGGGGCCTCAATCTTTAACAGGGCCTTTGGGATATTACTGCAATGTGCACCAATTACCAAATTAAAAGAAAAAGGCCTAGCAATTTCTCATTTGCTCTTGCTAAAACATATTTAAACATAGACATTTGTGTGCTTTTGACCAAATTCTGCTCTGTTACACCACAATAAATGGAAAGTACAATTTGACACTTACCTTTGTGTCCTTTGGTAGCTGAGCTCAGCATAGCCTTCACATTGTACTGTGATATGCCCCTAATTATGGCAGGTTAAATTCTGAGATTTGCTGAGCACTAGCTGAAATTTCCATTGACTTCAGTGGGAGATGGAAATGCTCAGAACTTCTCAGAATTTGGCCATAGGGTGAGACTTTTAAAAGGATCGTGTCTAGAAGAGTAATTGACTTCATACATGTCACTTCCTGCTTTTGGAAGTCTGAGAGGCTGTTTTTGTTTTTAAAGTGATGAGACTTGTGAGCTTTTTAGGCAACATTTTACAAAATCTAGAAGAAATAATCAACCATTTCTATTCCTGTTGATTGCCAGGGGCCTAATCTTGAGGTCCTTATTCCTATTGCAATCACGCACTTTGACAAATACTGTGAAAAGATCCTGGGGTGTTAACTGACTCTGTTGTTCAGTTCTCCCTCACTCAGACAAAACACTCAAAGAAATGCCAAGTTGAATATTATATGCATATTTTAAATATTTTCTCACTTCATTTAATTATTAATAACTCAAGAGATTATTAAATATGAAATAATTTTAAAAATCTAATTTATTTTTGACCAATTGTGCTGTTTTATTACTCCAGGCATCTCAGTGCCTAGTCAAAGATAATAGATTTGTCACTTTCATTTTCAGCTTCATATGCTTTAGCACAATATCAGAGTGCGTGGGTCTGAAACCCTACATCAGAGTGTTAACAACCAAGTGAAAACTGGACCAAATCCTGAGGTTTCAACTGAGTCTTTTACTCCTTTTTTTTTCTTGAGGAAAAACATCCACTTAAGTTAGGACAAAAGTAAATTGTGGCTATACCTTTGCTCAGAATCCATACATTTAATAAAAAGGAAAACCATTTGTTTGACCTTGTTGAACTGTTGCCTAAATTTTCAAGACTGACTAGTTGTTTTTTGGTGCCCAATTTCAACCTTAGGGGCCTGATTTTCAGATAGTGCTATGTATTCGCTCTCTAAAAATCATCCTCTTTTAAAGCGCACCCAAAATCACCAGTCCTCTTCAAAAGTCAAGTCCTTTGTCTCTTACTCACTATTTTGGTGCGTCTCCTCCATTTAGGTCATTCTACTTTTCTTTCTTTGTTTCTACTACAAAAGCTTAGGAATACATAATCATAGAAGCAGACCAAAGAAGTTAAACAGCTATGCTAATGTCTAATATTCCCAAAAGTAATCAGTGCTCTTCTACTAACAACCTATAAAAACAGTGCTATAAATGTAAGGTCAATGTTTATCTTGTCTTACGAAACATTATGAGAAATCTTAACTTTGATGAGCAGGTTTAAACTGAATGATAAATGTTGCTTAGTAACGGCTACTTTTAGTATTTGCTTATGGTGAGAGAAATCATACTTTTTCCAATAAATAGGCAGATATGGGTGAGTTTTGGAGATTTTTATATTTGTGTCTAAGCAAAGGAAAGAATATTATTCTGCTTAGAAAGTAGAGAAAACCTTGTTCGAAACTTAAATGCTGCTGAGTATACGGAGGTGTATTTTACTTCTGTTAGCCACAGAGAGCCAGATCCCCAAGCAGAATAACTCCCCCACCTCTAATCTTTCACTGAGAATTGGGGCTCAGCCTTCCACAGCACCATCTTTATCTATATTCTCCTGTGGGGTTTTTCATAAGGTCCTGTTTCTATGCTAGGAGAGGTGGTGGGGAGTAGGCCAGCTGGGGATGGAGCGGATGAGAACTGGTGTGGTTGTATGTAATCCCTTCTCCAGGCCCGTGGGTCCCAGAGTACTTTCTGCCTGGAGAAGTTCCCAGTAACATGGCTGCAAAAGAGCCACCTGTTGGTAGGGAGGAAAATGCACTGTCACTGCTAAGGGCCCCCTCACACTTCCATGAGGATGAAAACCTGCCCTTCCGTTGAGATTATGATAGTGGAGGGAATCTCTGCAGAGGGGAAACCTGCATAAGGCCTTCCTGCAGGTTTATCTGCAGAGGAGGAGGATCTGAGTCACAGTTCTTGATCTGTCCAAAGATTAATTTATCAACAGCTGACTTTATTCTGCTCTTTATAAAACCACCCCATCAAAGTGAGTATACTTTTTTTCTAAAAAGAGGTTAAAAACCCAAACAAACCAGAAAACCAAGTATCTCTTTCAATCTGTTGATTGAAAAGAAGAGGCGGTTAAATTGTTAATTACTGTTAGATTTCTTCTTTTGCATTATGTGTTGCTGTTACAAGACTAATTACATCATTTAAAATGTTACAGTTTGGGGTATCTGAAGAATATTTTTTAAACATGAGGGTATTTTTTAACATTCTGAGAAAAAACCCAAAGTTGTTTCAAAATGGTTGAAAATATTTTCATAGTATTGGTACCATTTACAGTAATCTGGTTTTCTGTGAAAATTATGTATCCAATTCTGGCCTATTGTGTAAAGAATTCCAGAACCTATGTGCATTAACACAGCAAAGGCATCGCTAACACGTAACAATATTCTGACTACAAATGCTCCTACTCCTCATTGATTATTCCCATCATGAGCATAAATAATTCGTGTGACAATGAGTGTGCATTTCCCATTGCCTTGTTGAGGGGCATATGTGGACCATATTAAATGACCTCTAGGCTTTGTCCTGAGTTCTATGTCTTGCATGGCACGGAGCTTGTAAAGCTGAGTCTCTTCATGTGTTGTAGGGAGGAGCCAAAATTGGGTGAGGAAATGTCAACTGTCTGCTTGCAAGAGTTCTGTGTGAGCCAGTAGGAACACAGGCAGAATTAAATCCTATAATAGAAGTGAAATAATTCTAGGGGATTTATTCATGCACAGTGTGGTCACAGTTTCACAAATTGCCTCAACAACATTTAAATTTACTGGAAGAACAATCCAAGTACCAGCTTCAAATACCCCACATGTCTTTCAGTATGTTTGCCTAAAATTAGTTCCCCTTAGTAATTGCTAGTCCTTATGTATCTTCAAGAATTGGTCTTTTTAATTATTGTGTAGAGTAAGTTAATGAGGTACTGTGTACTTAAAAAGGCCACCCATCTGCATCAATGTGTGGGTGAAACAGGGACAGTCCTAGTGGCAAGGGAGGGACATACTCCTTCCCGGGAGTCTCTGGCGCCCATTGGCCAGCTGAAGTGTTCATTGGCCAGCATTCCGCAGCTCCAAGGATTTAGCTCAGCGCAGATGCCATTTGGAGCATCTTTTGGCTCCTTTCCAGCAACTCACCCTACCCACTCTAACTAGGAATGGGAACCTAACCTGACAGATGCTGTGGGTCTAGCGAACTGCCTGTTTAAGGGCTCAGGAAGTAATTTTTTCTCCCATGTGCCAAATTGATAGAGGACCAGAGTGTTTTTTGCCTTCCTTGCAGCACCTGCAAGTCACAGCAAGTTAAGTAGGAATGTGCTAAGTGCCTAACTGGGGTGGAGTTGTTTATGTGTCGCAACTTGCGGCCAGTTTCCGGTGTGGTTAAGAGAATAAAATGAACTGTTCCTAGAAGTAAAAAAACTGGGGTATTCATGGTGGGCCTTGGTTTCAGGCGATAGGGTGTAGTCTTTATGGGCCCAGATGAGACCTTGTGGGCTGAGGTCCCCATCCTGCTGCACCTTTTGTCTCAGTCATGGAGGATTGAGGGTGGTAGGGCTCAGGAGAGCTGAGTTCTGGCAGGTAGATTGAGGAGAGCCTACCCCACATTACGGGTTATATGGTAAGTAGCCCTGGCACCAGTTATGGGTTATATGGTAAGGAGCCCTGTAACCGCCGTACTAGAACCAATTAAATGTCTGGCATAGGAGAATATGGGTAATGAGTGGGTGGCACTCCTGCTTTGTGTTAAAATTTAATAAAAGTTGTGGTTTCTCACTTAATTCCATGCATGAGTCTGTCCTCATTTTGCTGCTCTGTTCACATCAATCACACTTTTGTCTGAAAATGGTTTTCCTGCTATTGTTAAGTTACACCTTAGATTACTAGAAATGAAAGAGTATTTTCCTCTGGTTTGGGGGAATTTGACAGTCACTTTGTGTGTGGTTGGTGTCTCTTGCTATTTGGGAGGGCCTTTCACACACAACCTAAAAAAGGGGTGGGAGGAAACACTACACATGGCTATCACCAAAATTACAGTAATTGATACACAGGCTATTTATTGTGTTCAGTAAATGTTTATGCACATTCTATTCTATATCTTAAACTTTGTTGTAGAAATCACATCTTTCTCTTGTTCTTTACAGACAGCTGGTTATTCATTGTTGCCTTGCTATTGTTTTTCTCACCCAGAAAAGACATCTTTACATAAAGAGGACAGAGAAGAGCAGAGGTCTTCATTCTCTATCTCAGAGGAGCATGGCACTGGCTTGCTGTTTTTTAACTACCTCTAGTTAGTGTGCATGCTAAGTTTGTGTTTCTAATGATACCTTGATGAGGTGCAATTCAGGAAAACTGGCTCATGTTTGCTTTAATTTAGGGCTTAGTATGTTTTTTTGTTTTGTTTTTTATTTTAAATATAGAACCCAGATAGTTTTATGGGACTTTCATTTACACTTTCACAAAGTGTAAAATTATTTATTTGATATGTATTGTGAATTAAGAAATTGAACCAAGCAGTATTTTCAATACAGAAAGATGCTAATCTGAAAAGGAATAATAAAATAATGAACAATGCTACTTTAGAGATTGCTATCATTTCTGGAACCTTGAAATCATTAATGAACTCTGTGTGTTTGACATGTGTGCAGAAGTCAACAAGCCAAGCAAGTGAGCTTTTGTTCTGTTTTTGACATTTGTAATTAGTAGCAGAACATTGAAATTTAAAGTTAGAAAAATATGAACGTAATCAAATCTTGTTCCAGTAGTAGCAGACTCTGACAATAACATTGTTATAATTAGAGATCTGTCAGCATTTCCATTATAACTAGATCTGTGCAAAACATTTTCTATGAAACTTACTGAATTTGAAAAATTTCAGAAAACAATTGTAAGCCCTAAAATAAGAAAGCATAAGACATCTTGTCTGTATGTGCTGTCAACAGGTTGTTGTTGTTATTATGAACCAGGAATATCTTGCTAGGTGTTGTACAAAACACAGGACAAAAAGACTGTCCCTTCCCTAAAGAGTAGAATCAGTTCAAATAAACTAGGAGCTGATCTGAAACTCTATCTGAACCCAAATATTTTTGGAGCATGTTTGGTTAGCTGTCTTGTGTGTGCATGAGCCTTTGACATCTCAACCATTTCTGAGCTGGTAGAAGAAGCCAGAGCTTCAACACATTTAGACGAAGCATTTATGATATTTTCAGCCCTGCCTGAGATGAGAAATTATTAGAAATCTCATAAGAGTCTATTCTTGTAGGCTTTCCAGACTCATTTGTCAACCAAAGAGTTTCAGAGAAGGTTAGCTTTGGATTCAGATTGCCACTTCTAGAGGTGTATCCAAACTGTTCACCCAGTACTAGTTACAGTCTGAGGTTAAAACCTTAGTATTTTAACAGTGCCCATCCTACACTACTTGCCTGACATGGTATCAGCTTTGTATGAGAGGGAACTTAGCCCTGGTCTACAGTACGGGGTTAGGTCGAATTTAGCCGCGTTTGGTCAATTTTATAATGAATGCATCTACACAACCAATCCAGTTCCGTCGACCTAAAGGGCTCTGTACTCCTCCCCGGCGAGGGGAGTAGCTCTAAAATCGACCTTGCTTGGTCGAATTTGGGCTAGTACAGATGCAATTCGACAGTATTGGCCTCCAGGAGCTATCCCAGAGCAGGGCCGGCTTTAGCAAGAGCGGGGCCCGATTCCTGGGGGCGGGGCTTGCTGCAAGCCCCGCTCCCAGGAATCGAGCCGCACTCCGGCCGTGTTCGCCGGGCTTGGGTCCGGCCCAGAGCCCCTTGGCGGCTGGACCCGAAGCCGCGCCGCGGGGGCCGGAGCCGAAGCCGCGCCGCGGGTTGGGCCGGAGCTGCGGGCCGGCGCACTCAGCCGGAACCGGGGCCGGACTAGGCTGTGCCTCCCCGGAGCCCTTCTCGCGTCCCCCACCACCCCTGGTTATCTGGTGCTGCCTGCCCGCCCCTGCTTCTTTTCAGACTTCCCGTGAACCTCTGATTCGCGGGAAGCAGGGGAGGGGAAGGAGCAGGGGGCGGAGCATTCATGGGAAAGGGGAGGAGGGGGAAGTGAGCTGGGGGCAGGGTGGAGAGCTGCAGCACGGGGCCCTCTTAGCGTGGGGCCCAATTCAGCCGAATCGGCTGAATCGGCCTAAAGCCGGCCCTGTCCCAGAGTGTCCAATGTGACCGCTCTGGACAGCACTTTCAACTCCGATGCACTAGCCAGGTACACAGGAAAAGCCCTGGGAAATTTTGAATTTCATTTCCTGTTTGGTCAGCATGGCGCGCTCAGCAGCACAGGTGACCATGCAGTCCCCCCAGAATCACAAACGAGCACGATGAGAAGAGGCAGGATGCAATGCTGGGGCTAATGGGAGAGCAAAGGATATGCTCAGGCATCTGGTGGAGCTGCAGGAAAGCCAGCAAGAGCACAGACCGCCACTGCATCCACTGTATAACCGCCTGCCCTCCTCCCCAATTCCATATCCTCCTCACCCAGATGCCCAAGAACGTGGGGAGAGGCTCCGGGCACCCAGCCATGCCACGCCACGCCACTCCACTCCACTCCATAGGATGGCCAAGCAACAGAACGCTGTAATTCAAACAGTTTTGATTTGTAGTGTGGTGTGGCTACAATAAGCAATGTGGCCTTGTCCTTCTCTTCTCCCCCACTCCACCCGGGCTACCTTGTCAGTTAACTCACTTTTTTTTTTAATTAATAAAGAAAGAATGCATGCTTTCAAAACAATAGTGACTTTATTTCCTTTGCCAGCTGTGATTGAAGGGGGGAGGGAGGTTGGCTTACAGGGAATTAAAATCCATAAAGGGGGCGGGTTTGCATCAAGGAGAAACACACAGAGCTCTCACACAGTAGCCTGGCCAGTCATGAAACTGGTTTTCAAATCCTCTGTGATGTGCAGCGCACCTAGCTGTGCTCTTCTAATCGCCCTGCTGCCTGGCTGCTCAAAATCGGCCACCAGGTGATTTGCCTCAACCACCCACCCCGCCATAAATGTCTCCCCTTACTCTCACAGATATTATGGAGCACACAGCAAGCAGCAATAACAATGGGAATATTGGTTGTGCTGAGATCTAACCTAGTCAGCAAAACAGCGCCAGCGAGCTTTTAAACGTCCAAAGGCACATTCGACCACCATTCTGCACTTGCTCTGCCTATAGTTGAACTGCTCCTTACTACTGTCCAGGCTGCCTGTGTATGGCTTTATGAGTCATGGGAGCAAGAGGTAGGCTTGGTCTCCAAGGATAACTATTAGCATTTCAACATCCCCCACAGTAATTTTCTGGTCTGGGAAGTAAGTCCCTTCTTGTAGCTGTTCAAACAGCCCGGAGTTCCTAAAGATGCGAGCGTCATGCACCTTTCCCGGCCATCCCACGTTGATGTTGGTGAAACGTCCCTTGTGATCCGCCAGTACTTGCAGCACCATAGAGAAGTACCCCTTACGGTTTACGTACTGGTTGGCAAGGTGGTCCGGTGCCAAGATAGGGATATGCGTTCTGTCTATCGCACTACCACAGTTAGGGAACCCCATTGCAGAAAAGCCATCCACTATGACCTGCACATTTCCCAGAGTCACTACCCTTGATAGCAGAACGTCAGTGATTGCATTGGCTACTTGAATCACAGCAGTCCCCACAGTAGATTTGCCCACTCCAAACTGATTCCCAACTGACTGGTAACAGTCAAGCGTTGCAAGCTTCCACAGGGGTATCGCCCCTTGATTCTCAGCTGTCAGGGCAGCTCTCATCTTGGTATTCCTGCGCTTCAGGGCCGGGGAAAGCAACTCTCAGAGTTCCAGGAAAGTGGCCTTATGCATGTGAAAGTTTCGCAGCCACTGGGAATCATCCCATACCTGCAACACTATGCGGTCCCACCAGTCTGTGCTTGTTTGCCGGGCCCAGATCGGCATTCCACTGTATCAACCAGCCCCACTGCCACCATGATGTCCCAATTGCCACATCCTGTGCTTTCAGGAACCTCTGTGTCCTTGTCCTTCTCACAATCGCCCTTGTGCTGCCGTCTCTTAGCCAGGTTCTGCACATACTGCAGTATAATGCTCGAGGTATTTACAATGCTCACAATAGCAGCGGTGAGCTGAGCGGGCTCCATGCTTGCCGTGCTATGGCATCTGCATGGGTAACCCAGGAAAAAAGATGCGAAATGATTGTCTGCTGTTGCTTTCACGGAGGGAGGGAGGAAGGGGAGACTGATGGCATGTACCCAAAACCACCCGCAACAATGTTTTTGCCCAATTGGGAGCTTAACCCAGAATTCCAATGGGCAGCCGAGACTGCAGGAACTGTGGGGTAGCTGCCCACAGTGCACCACTCTGTGAGTTGATGCTAGCCACAGTACTGAGGATGCACTCCGCCGACTTAATGCGCTTTGCGGGGACATACACAATCAACTGTATAAAATCAATTTCTAAAGATCGACTTCTATAAAATCGACCTAATTTTGTAGTGTAGATATACCCTTAGTTTAGTGATTAGAGAAAGGGCCATTAGAGTTACAAATCCTGGGTTATGATCTTAGCTTTTCTGTGTCATTGAATTTTGACTTGCCCAAGGCCATGCAACTTAACTTCCTGGAAGTTTTGCCCTTGACTTCAGCGGGGCCAGGATTCCACCCCCTATGCCTTAATTTCTACATCTGTAAATTGGAAATGACTGTCTCTAGTTTAAGGTCTTTGCAAACCTTTAATGAAAGGTGCTCTAGAATTGAAACATTTGTTGTTATAGTTATTTACATTAGTTTTCCCATTCACTGAAAATGTTTCTAAGGTCTCCTTGTAATACCACCCCAAAGAATAATTTCTTTGTCTTCAAATTGTCAGGATTGGGGAGGAGGAGGTTTCTTTCAATTTTAATCTCCATTGCATCATTTTCACACTAAGAAGTTCTTTGGATATTTACACAAAGCTTCCTTTATGTTATTGGGATGGTACACTCTTCATGGCCCTAAAAACAAGAGCCCTGGAGATCTAGGATGAAATTAAATATTTGGTAAGGCATTACATGCAGAATCAATGGAAAAAAATGTTTTCCAGTTTACCAGGAACTCATCTATGGTACAGTTACAGCCATATCAGAGATCTCTTTAACGGTGTGGTTCCATTTTGTACTGTTGATGATACTGCGACCACATTCCTGAATCATGCCAGAGCCTTGGCATATGGGCCTGTGAACACTACAAAAACAAGTGAGCCTGAGGTGTTCTATTACAACACATCCTTTGCCTTGGTTACCTTGTGGTTAAAATTTGTAGCTTGGGTGGGACCTGCTTCTTTTGATGCTCAGCTGTTATGGAGATAGTCAACTTAGGTCTTGCCTTCACCGCTAAAAAATGATGTTTTTTTCCCCTCTTGGGGTGACTACGGTATGTGAGCTATCCTGAAGTAAAAACAAAGTGAAGACAAGGCACTTTTGTTTAACTGTGAGGTACCCTCACTGAGGGAAGCCCTATCCCCCTGCTTGGAATTGACCTAACCTAGTTTACCTCATGGTAAAATTTAGAAACAAAAACAACCTACTTGTTCCAATTACATTCTGGACTTCTCTTATCAGCAGACTGAAGTAAAACATCAATATAGTGGCATTAGGAGCAGGACCTAGTACATCCTGCAGCTGCAGAGCTGGGAAACAGACAAAGTGCTTGCTCCTGGAAAACTGTTCCTAGTGATTTGGTGATGCATGTGAGAAGAACAGGAATACTTTGTTGACTAAGCAAAGGTGGTCTGAATTTGGGTTCTTAGGAGTTTTTTTTTTTTTTTTTTTTTTTTTAAGTCCAGCATAGCTTTCTAAGCTTTGCAAAAAGGTGCGAATGATTTGGACAACATGACAAGACTATCCCAGTCTGGTATGCTGGATTACACTGGAACTACCTTTCTGATTACTTTTATGGGTAAAAGGTAGAATTGCTATCTGAAATTACACTGGTTGGCAAGTGGAACTACTCTTTTCAATTTCTTGACAAATATTGTCCTTTCTGAAGCTACATCTCTTGTCCAAATATAAATATCACATGCTCTTTTTCCATTACAGTTCTGTGATCTGGGTTGAAGAGTATATATTTAGACACTAGCTTAGCATTGAAAATTATTTTGATTTAAGCACTTGTATAGCGATTTTTAACATCAGTAATTCTGCAAACATTAAGACTATGCCAATTAATCCTCTCAGCCACTCTGAGTAATAGGTAAGTAAATATCGCCATTTTTAGAGAGGGTGAAAATTGAGGCAGAAAGCATTCTTGGCTTGCCAGAAGCCACAGAAGTTGAAATTAGAAGGTAGGAGTTTCTGGCTCTTAGCCCTGGTTTCAGGCCACTTGATCCCATCTCTCTCCAAAGGCTGAAAAATGCACTCGCCAGCAGCGAGTAGGAAACTTTATCTAGGGATTGGATCAGAGATGATAGAAATAGTCAAACTGACAATTATCTGGTGCATTTCACTACTGAGTTCTGAGAAGCACTGAAATTCACCAGATGTTTGGAAGTTTACCTTAAGTTTGAGCAGTGGAGTAAAGAGGGAGGGGCAGATCTTCAGCTGATATAACTGTCACAATTCCATTGAAGAGTTCTGTGTAAGCTCGACAGCTTGTCTCTCTCACCAACAGAAGTTTGGCCAATAAAAGATATTACCTCACCCACCTTGTCTCTCTAATATTGTGGGGCCAAAATGGCTACAACAGCACTACATGCAACATAGCTCCACTGAAGTCAGTAGAGCTATGGCAATTGACATTAGCTGAGGATCTGCCTTAAAAGACCTGTTTCTTGCTCCTACCAGGGTGAGGGAGTGCTACAGATTTATCAAACGTATAGGAATCTGGACGTTAAGGCAGGGTGCAGAGACTGCACTCTGGTAGGAAATACTGGGTATGATTCCTACTGGTATCAAGCAACATGGGAGTTGGCATGCTTGTCCTGATGAAAATGTCCTATGGAGCTTAATTGCAGTTAAACCAATAGGGCTCTTGAAAAATTACTCTGAAAACATACAGAATTTAATAGAGAATGCGATATTTTCTAGAGAATCCAGAATGTTTTTGAACCATACTCTAGAATTCTGGCACAGGGACATAATTATAAATTCAGTAAGATTGCTTTAAAATTCTGTTTAAAAAGTTGTCATTTTCTATGAAATCACTCAGGCAGACTTCTCATCTGAGCACTTCCCTTGGGACCTGTAACGAGGGTACTGTCTTTCTATCATCTTTTAATCTCTGGTACTAGACACAGTCCCCTGGCTAGTAGGCATCTGGTAAATGTTTTCAAGCTTTGCTCTTCTCTCTTAAATCTTTCAATAAAAAATAGCGGAAGGAGGGGAACCCACTATTGTTGCAGTAGTTTCTTTTGTGTTCTCTTCAGAAGCAGCCTTTTTTCCCTGTTGGAATGTATTTTATATGTAACTGAGAGTTAACTCTTGGCCCCCGTTGAAGGCAATGGCAAAACTCTCATTGATTTCAAAGGGGCCAGGATTTCATGCTGAATCTTTTTAAGTCCTGTTAGCAAAATTATCTTTCTTGCCTTGACCTATTAGGACATCTAATTAAGTTTTTATTAAGTTTGTAAGGTTAAAATCTAGAGGAAAGCAATATAACATTCATTCAGATTCTTGGTACATAAGCCTAAGTGATTTTTGCACCTTATATCGATTCTAGTAAAATATAGACATAAAGGATATGTTTACAGTGTAACATAAGGCCAGAGATGATAGAACTCAGGTTAGCAGGCCCTTGTTTTGTTAACCTAGGCTTGAGCATTTACACTCATTTGTAAACCCGGGTTAGGAATTGTTCCAACCTGGGGCTTCAGTGTCTGCACTGCAGTATGCAGGCCTGAGTCCAGCCACCCATATTCCAAATGTCCTAGCGCCCTCCCAAAATATGGCTGTTCTAGCCCTTTGTTCATGGTGCTGTGTAGGAAAACTTGGACAGAGGACTAAGAAAGTTGGCCCACGGTATTGTGGTATATTTTTGGCAGATTTCAAGAGCACAAGTCCAGTGGGGACTGCGTCTATACTTCAAAGCAAGAGGGCTTGAACCTTGAGTCCCAGCTTGGACCCTCTACCCCCATGCGGTCGTGATATCCTGGGTCTGAGCTCTGGGTTAGCATGAAATGGGTGTAGATAGAAGGGGGGTTAGGCTTGAGCCTGAGTTTGAACCCTGGGTTTACATTTCAGTGTTCACATACCCAAAGATACCGTGGTTATTAAAACAGAAAAACACTCAATATTACTCAAAGGTTTTATAAAATATTAAACTACTTAGAGGATGAATCTTTGTGGCATGTTGGTTAATTAATTTTACATGACAGAGATCAAAGCAAAGGGACTTAAGCATTATAAAGAAAACAGACAAAAGACATTAATAACTTACACAAACAATGATGTTCAAGCCGTGAATTACTGTTGTCACCCTATGTTTGGAATAACTTATAGATGTGGGCAATTTATTGTACTACTTTTCTAAGAGGCCAATTATCTTGTTACCAGTACAACATGGGATGAAATTAATCCCTTTTTAACTACAGTGAGAATATTCAAATTACTTGGGTTTCATGAGCTAAGTATATTAGCAGACAAATCACAGGAATAGTGCAGCCAGTGAGAGGCAAGAGAAGGCCTGCCCCAGAGAGCGCAAGTCAGTGTGTTCATTATGAAACATTGGTTGCTGCTAAAATATGGTTTCCATATGGAATATCCTTTATTTAATTTATGTAAACCACATTGGTAATATTTTTTTATCAAGTGGTACTAAATACAAGCTAAATCCAGCATAACTGTTTATATAGATTTCATGTAAGTAAATTGTGGGTATTACTGGGCTAGTGAAACTTTTCGAGAAAATATTTCTATTGCTGTCACCAATATACAGCTTATATCAGGCTGAGATGTTGGTGGAGCTCATAGAGGTATGAGAAGAAATTAAATTGCAATAAATCACCAGGATTGGATGGCACTCACCTGAGAGTTTTGAATGAATTACAATCCAACAGTGTTGAACTACTAACCAGAATACCAATGTTAAAGATCTCAATAAAAATCAGCCAGTTTTCCAGGAGGATGGCCAAACATCTTACCCTTACATTTAAAGGTGAATCCTAAAGATAATGACCGGTGAATATTATTTTTGGTATCAGGAGAACTCACTAAGAAATGGTTTAAAGTAGAATGTTAAAGCTTCTAAAAGGAGTGTAATGTGATAGGGACAAACTAGTGTGGCTTTTTATAACCTGTTAGAATTTTTTGAAAGAGTGAACAAAATGATGGACTAAGGAGAACTGTTATATATGCTTTATTTTTGGATTCCACAAGTCTTTTGACAAAATCCTTCCTAAGGGGCTATTAAAGAAACTTGGTAACCCTGGAGCTACAGGGGAAGTCCTGTCAGATTAAAACCTGGTTAAGAAATAAGCATGGGATAAATGACCAATTCTCAGGTTTGGCTATCTATGATAGGACTTGCAGTGTTTAGTATATTCATTAACGAGCTTGAAGAGGAAATGAATAGCAGTGTAATCAAATTTGCTAACTAAGCACAAAAAGATTATGAAGGATAGAATTTCAGAAGGGCCTAATAATACTATTTATACAATTCCTTAAGCAGCAAGGACAAGCATGAACAAAAAGCCCTGGATTTCAAATCCTGGCTCTGTTACTGCTGTGTGGGCAAGTCATTTAACTTTTGTGTCTGTTTTCCTAGCTGTAATGTTTGGATTATAATGCTTACTAGAACCAGTTGGGAATTTTCCTTTAGAATGATTTTTCAACAGAAAATGCATTTTCTGGAAATTTTTGATTTTTTTGTAAAAATTTTGATTTTCTTATAGGAAAAATCAAAGTGAAAGGACAGTTCATCCTGAACTAGAGTATATCATTTTTGAACTGACCTGAAATGTTTCCTTTTGTATCTTTTTTTTTTTTTTTAACCATTACATTGCATTTACTTATGGCACGTTACTTTATGGAAGTTGTAGTTCCAGTAGGGTGACCAGACAGCAAATGTGAAAAATTGGGACGGGGGTGGGGGGCAAAAGGAGCCTGTATAAGAAAAAGACCCAAAAATCGGGAGATCTGGTCACCCTAAGTTCCAGCCCCCATTCTCTCCTATGGTCTGGGCTCCATATCTCTTAATTAATTTCTTATGGGTGGGGCATCATAATAGTCACATTATTCTGGGACCATTATGGAAAATGTAGTCCAGACAGGGAGCCTGGCCTACAGGAGAGAATGGGACTGGAATGACTAGTCCCACAAAGCAAGAGGGAAAAGCAGTTTAATGTTGCAATGTGGTCCCACAAATCAAAATGAAACATTTGCATTTCAGGAATGTTGAAATGTTTCATTTTGATCAAAAATGTCAACACAAAAGATAATGACATTTCCTATTTGAAATTGTGTGGAATTTCCATTCCATAGAAAATTTTGATGTTGCAACTTTTGAACCCATTTCAGAAAGAAATCAAAGGTTGAATTTGTTTGAATTTCACAGGATGGAAATTCCAAATTTTGCTCAGCTCTAATCCATTATGTAACCTACTTCCTGGGGCTTTGTTTATTAGTTCAAAGAGTTTTGTTGGCCACTCTCAGTGGCAGAATACTAGGTTAGGCTGGCCATTGGTCTGTTTAAAGTATGCTCACTCTCAAGTTCTTACAAGCTAAGCAAGGTTGGGAGAGGTCAGTATTTGTGTGAAACCTTCAAGGAAATCCCTAGGTACTGTGAAAAGTGGTGTATCAATGGTTACCAGTCAAACCTCTACATCAATACAGAAGGCCCAAGATGTTACTACGAGGTATAGTGTGTTGTTGGAGTTATATTTTGGATAAGATCAGAATATCTGATTTTAGATTTTAACTGATAAAACACCTGGGTACAAAAAAAGAGAAAGAAAAGAAATCTGGGTTTATCCAATAAACACCAGAAAAACACCAGAAAGGGTTACCTGTATTCAAGGGCTTCTCTACACTAAGGTAATGTGGACTAAGGGGAGGTGATTTCCAAAGCACACTAACATGCTGCACATTAATTGGTCCGAGTAGACCCTACTGATAGAGAAATCCCTGAAAACCCTTATTTTTGGACAGCTATATAAAACTTAAAAATTGCTAAAAATACATCCTGAAAAATGAAATCAATAAAGCACCAAAACCAGAAGCCCGAAATAAGATGCATTTCTCGTGACCATTTGTTTTTAAATAAATCTTAAAAGTTACTTCTATTAAGAGGATTACTGTAATTAAAACAAAACGGGGCATCGTTTGGTAAGGACAAAGTTTGTTAGCTGCTCCTAGACTTATTTCACTCTGCCTCCCTATAGTTCCCTGTAATTTCAGTTATATATGCTGCTGTTCTTCACTCTCCCTCTTAAGATTTTGTGTAGTGTTGAAATACCTGCTACATTCTACTCCAGAAGTGACTGGAATTCAGTGGGGTATGTATGGCAGTGTCTGGTCATAGGGATTAATGAGACTAAGCTTAATAAAATGTCACAACTGTGTAGTTTGGCTCATGTACAGTAGGATGTAGTATCTCCTGCTGCTTCTGGAGGACTAGATGGAGTACACTTGGCTGTCCCCAGGAGATTTCTGACCACATAAAACATGAACTGTTAACAGCAGAGGAAGGATGCACAGAGTAGGGAATATCAACTTTGGTGAGATGAGCCCCATGGATATAGCATACAAGACAGTGTATACTTGCTTTCCGTAAACTTCCAGCCCTGGAGTCTCTGCAAAACAGGGAAGAGGCAAAGAGCAGAGAATTTTGTTTTTTTGATGAGCTATTCCAGCTCACATCGACATGTTGCCTTCTGCTTCTGATGTTTCAAGAGCCACCAGTTAAGTAGGAAGATTTCTGAGCTGAGAGAGCTGCTGTGCTCGGTGTGTATCTGTAGGGGGTAAAGTTGTGTATGTGTGTGTGTTGGGGAGTGGGGTGGTGTTTTCTGAGTCTGAGTGTCACTTTAAAAATATCAATGTGCTAAGGCTTGTGTGGAAACTAGCTACTTGTAGGGCTACCTCTTATTCTGGGCACCAGCTGCCACTCGTGGCAGGTGATGGATGAAGCAACTCCTTCCTGCATGTACGTTTAGGGCTAATTTGCGTGCGCAGATAAAATCACAAAAGTCCCATTAAAGTATGTAGAACTTGTACACATCTATTTGAGAACAAAATCTGTCCAACTGGGATTCTTTTACATGAAAGATGTGATCTAAAAATAAAATAATATTATGCAAATGTGAAACTAATTTTGTGTTAGCATCATGGTTCCATTGTGACAGCTACTTTATATGGTCCCATAAGAGTTAATGAAAAGCTCCCCTTTTTTCCTTCCTCAGCTGGTCCTGCTGTCTGGGATGGAGATATCCCTGTTCCCAAAGGAACTTCAGTTGCACCTAAATAATTATCTGGGAAGTTGGGATGGGATGGTGTTCTCAGCCATGTTAGGCTCAGAAGAGCTGTTGTTACATCTGTAGGCACGGGAGCTAGGGGTGCAGGGTGTGCGGCAGCATGCCCAGGTTTCACGCGGTGCTCTGCTCCTGGCCCCGCATGATGGGGTCCCGGCTGCAGGCCCCATGCCTGGCCTCTGTTCCCAGCCACACACATGGGCTTCCAGCCCCGCAGTTGGGGCTCCACTTCTGGTCCCCCACACGGGATCCTGGCTGCTGGCCCTGCTCCCGGGGCTCTGATCCCAGCCCTGCATGCGGGCTCCTGGCCCTGTGCCCGGGGTCCAGGCTGCTGGCCCAGGGTCCCCGCTCCCAGCTGTGGCCCCAGCCTTGGCTCCCTTATGCTTGTCCGGGTCTGCCCCCCGCCACCCCTGGAGACATGGCCCTGCTCCCGGCCCTAGCTCTGGGGGTCGGGTGGGGAACGCGGACAGGAGTAAGGGGCCTGGCTTTCAGCACCCCCCTATTAAAAGTGTTCCAGCGCCACTGATTACATCTGCCCCTGATAGCAACAGTAAATGTTATTGTCATGCTAAGGTCCATGAAAAAATGTGCTGTTTCATTTATGACTATCTCTCCATCTGCAATATTCCATTATACTTTCCCATACTTCCCATAGGAAATAAATTGATTATCTATTAGCAAATATTTAGTTAATTACCAAAGGAAGCTGGCAAGTTTGTGTGGCCACTACTGAAAATGATCAATTAGGTTGGCCAACCTATTCAGTCCAAACAGTTCATTCAATTAATTTAGGCCTTTTGTGCTCACAAATAATCCATAAACAGATTGTGATTTTAAAAATGTATTCTAGTTTTAATATTCAGAAGGATTCCATATTTGGAATTCACTATGTGAACTTTGTGATTGGTTGCCTAATTCAAATGGCATTGTTTCTGTTCCCTGATTGGATGGCCCAAGTTATAAACCATAGCTTCCAAAAATGTGAAACAAATTTAATTTCCAGGTTATACTAATCTCAGCAATTCATCTCTGCTATATTGATATCTGGGAATATTTGTCAGTGATTGTGAACAGTGAATAATAAGAGTATATGAACAGGTCAAACTGACACCTAATTTCTAATTCAGTGACCTTTCATGAGCAGGTTTTTGCTCTATTCAACTAACTCTAATGATAAATATTAGAGTGTAATTACAGAACCAATTGTATAGTAATTGCTGTACTGGATATTGGTTGCTGTGAAGTGGTGCCCATTTAAAAAAATCACAAATAGGAGTGTTATTGATATGATTATTCAAGTACTGCTGAGTAAATCACTCTCAAAGTGGAATTTGGAATCATCTATGTACTTATAAATTAGGTGACAAAGGACAGAGTGTAAAAGACATGCCTTTCATGTTAGTCCTGAACAGCTATTGTTTGACCTCTACCTAACTCTTTCTAATGACCCAAAATTGACTGATTTGAAGAAAAAAAATACAGTTGCAACGTTGGTAAGGTAGAAACAGACAATGTCATTTCATATTATTTTTCATTGTGTTATGAACTATGTTTTATTAAACCATTTCTAGATAATATAGTAAATTCTAAAAGAAAATGGCCATCTGTCCTATAGTTAATAAAAGTACATAGGGCTCTAGTTCATAATTTTCTTTTAGTATGTTTTTAGCAAAAATCACATTAAAGACTGCAATGCCCATGGGGCGCTCTTCCTGCTGGGTACTGTATACTATCTCAGCAAGACTGTCTATTCATTTTTATAATTATATTATTTTATTGCATGTTACTCACAAAAAGAACCGTTTACATATGTAGATATTTTGGGATGAATACTGAGGTGCGCCAGAACAGGGAGGGAAAGGATAAAGATGGATGTATGCAATTCTTATTCACTCCCCACAACCTGCCAATCTTGGGAAGAGCTGAGATCCGGTTCGGCCTGTGGTGTGATATAGACAATTGGGCTTGGGCTAGAACCTGAAATAATCTTCATACAAAATATGTGGCACATACAGAATACAAGGTGGTCTGGTACCACATCAGAGTTGTATTGGCACTTTTTTGGGGGATGTGCTGAATCACTCAGTTGTGGCTTTACTTCTTGTGAATAATGTGCAAAAAGTGAAGGTGCACACCTTGATAGGACTACACACTATCACGGTGTGCATCTTTGCATAGATATATATGCGTACCATGATGGGATGCAGTGTTATCAAGATTTTGGCTTTAGTTTGGTTGTGTAATAATTAATACACACGCACACATGAGGTGGAGAATCATGTAATAAAAATGTCGTGGCTTATATCTCATGTCTCTTCAGGGCTAGAATCAGGAGCTTATTCTTTTGCAGAGGGGGAACTTTCCAATGGGACATACAGTACTTGCCTATAGTCTGGATGGGTCTGAAACCTGAATCTTGTGGCATTTTTACATATAGAAAAGCTATTTTAGATCACTTCTGGAAGTGTTTTACATTTATTAGTTTTATTTTTCACTTCTGAGTCCTGCACATTTCATGGTAACTAAGGCACCTGGCTTTGCAGGCTGTGGAATTCAAGAAATTGTCCCAATGTAATGTTTTAAATCTCTCCCAATCTTTCCTAAAATAGTTTTTCTGTAACATGTGGCATATACAGAATGCAGCATTATGTGGAGCAGTATACGTTTTTTATTAGCACTCATTTCGGATGTCTGAAGCCACTTATGGATAGTGTGACCCACTCAAATTGAGGCTGCTAGAACCTTTAAACCTCACCACAACATGTATATGCTAAACATTAAACAAATACAGACGCATACACTCTCAGCCTGTGCATTCACATACGCGCATGTGTGTATCTTTCACACGTTTGTGTGTATATGTATATATATCTTTATGTACATTGTAAGTTGCGTTGCAAAGGTTGGTACAAACATAAAAGACCTGTAGATACATACACTGTCTCTTTACATTTCCTGACATGGACTCTCGCTTGACAAAGACTTCCTTATCATTTTCTTGAAACCCAGTTTTCTGAATCAGCAGATTCTTCTTTCCCCCTTGAAACTTCCGAAACTCTGAGCCCTGTCAAAACAAGATGGCTGGCATGTTCTAGGGACAGAGCAGAGACAGAGGCAGAGACAAAGAAGCCCCTGAGAAGGCAGACGGACTTATATTGCTTGTGGTTTTTCAGTACAGCTGGTTTCAGATGTGTCGGCCTTGTTCCGCAGTGGTTCTGCTGCCAAAGCAAGACTGTCACAGCTGGTAGTACTTACTGCACTTGCGGGAAAGTATGTGATTCATTAGTTGGAACCGTATGTTTTTCACCAGTTCTGGTCATGTTTTTGTTAGGATGTGGTAAAAGCATAAGCAGGGGGTGAAGGGACAATGGAAATATGTGACTTGTTAAAGATTGGCCCCAACCAGTTATTAGCTAAATTGTACACCATAAAAAGTGCACCATAGCTTATAATACAAATGGCTTAATTCTTCATTCTTCAGTTGAGGTCATTTAGTCATAAGTAGTAAAAATTATCAATATCAAGTCTCCCCCTTCCCTTTCTGTACGTATTATGATCTTTTTAACCAAAAACTCTAATATAGGGAGAAGTCATGCAAGAAAGAGACATTCATTTGGTGAAAAATGGCTAAGACAGGCTAAGAATTTTGAAAGTAGCTAGCTGCTGCTACTGATAAAATATGAGCGAGGCATAATTGCTAATAGGGAACTTTGTTACAGTATTGGGTGTGAAGAGAACAATAAATGGGAGTTCTTTGCCCATGGATAATGAAGCAGACTAAAATTATGTGGATAGAATGAACCACGGTTTAAAAATTACTATATTATTAATATGGTTTTATTGGCTTACCTGAGGGGCATTTTCATGTATTGTTTAGCAGTGGAGGCCTGGGTTGCACTGGATAGCAACTAACAGAGTTAGTT
This sequence comes from Trachemys scripta elegans, assembly GCF_013100865.1. Lineage (NCBI taxonomy): Eukaryota > Metazoa > Chordata > Testudines > Emydidae > Trachemys > Trachemys scripta. The sequence goes on from NC_048303.1 coordinate 101,456,059, forward strand.
TTAATCTATATTTAGCTATTTTTCAGCTGTCTAGGTCTTAAATATATTAATTTTTTTAAATGAATTCTAGTATACAATTTATTTAAACTAAAAATGACTACTAAATTCTTAAGTTGCTAATACAGCTCCCCCCTAAACATACCACTTGTAGAGATGAAATTGTATGATGACTTCAAAAGCTTATGGTTGGGTCAGTTCTTTCAAAAGAAATCCTTCCCACTGCCACTGGACTTTGCAGAGCTGGAACTGGGTCTGTCTCTGGTAATTAGCTCATCTGGCTGCGGCATAAATAAAGGAATGCACTTAGGGGCAGTAGTCTGTAACATGGCTTAACAGAGCATAAAAAGGTGCATCTGTTATATGCTTGAATTCAGTCGGTTAGCTGTCACCCACAAAAAAGTTCTGAAATATGCCAATAATATTTTTTGCAAACAAGAGGCAGGTATTGTATTAAATTAACCAGGCTGCGAATGTGCAAAGTGCTGCTACTTAAAGAGCCTAGCATCACGGCTTACAGTGGTGTTGCAATGAGTCCCTCCAGTGCCTATTAGGATGACCTGAGGCACTGAATACTTCAACACTCTTCTGGCTAGTACTGTTGACCTTTGTCAGCTTGATAAAAAAGCAGAACCTAGAAATGTGCTTGTCATTTTTAGTGAAACACAAGAGGCTGAGAAGCAGAGGGATACCAACAGCCTGATGTTTAAATTAGGATGCCGTACCCGATACAGAATTGCAATCCGCTTTCCATCCCTCCCCATTAGCCCCCTGAATCTCATACCCTTTCCCCGTGACTGTTGCTACTTGATTTGAGGTCTAAAATAATGAGGAATGTCTGCGTGATCAAAGTTACGCCCTGCTTCCTGGTCTCCATAGAAGTCCTGGTGTATGTGATGGTAGGTGACAAACAGCTTGTTGTAATGTATTTGAAAGTAATACAATCACAGTTTTGTTATATCCTTTGAACATTTATTTACTTGCTTGAATAATTTTAATGCAAAAATATTGAAGCCTTTTTTGCTTTTATGTTAGCAACATAACAATTTTAAAATTCTTTGCAGAATAAAGATTGCTTCAGCAGTGGATGATGCGCTCACATGCGTACTGATGAATTGATAAGTTCTCAGTTTTTCATAGTCATATAATCCTTGTGGGTATGCTGTTTAAGGTCTACCTAGGTCTGCATGCAAACTCAACAAAATAATAGGGTATGGGCAATTATTTTTTCAGTATACACATCTGTGCTAAACAGACCATTATTTCTACAGTGTTATTATTTTATTTATTTGTGTTTCTTTTGAGGACCCAAGCTAGTTCCTTATCCATTAGAAGATGATGTAATGCCAGTGGGAGCTAGCCCCACACAGCTTGAACCAAAAATGATTCCAGTTGAAAGTAGTTGAATGTGTATGACCAGAAGGTGTGATGCATTTTCTCTGCTGTACGTTGAAGTAGTTATGCTGGAAATATCCCACCCAGTTCTGCTGGCCCTTTGGTCCTGACATACAGCCACACCTACATTCCTGATGTCCAGACCCATCTTTGTTTTTGCCAACTATCTGTATGCAGAAATAACTTTGAAATAAATAAACAAGCAAGCATTTAACTTCTTGCTTGGAGAGAGTGGGGCAGGGAGGAAAGAGGTTGCTATCAAAAGAGAAAACAATGCCTCAAAATCTCTTTATCTGAGTGCTATGAAGTTATAATAAGCCAGCTGTGAAATTTAACAACAACAAAAAAGCCACTGAATTCTTTTTATTTCTCTCTCCCCTGCCCCCCCCAATTCTGAGCTTTTTCCCTCTCTTTCTGGTGTTTATTTCCCCCCCCTCCCCCTTATCTCAAGGGAGTTTCTTGAGAAGCAAGACTGAGAAAGAGCTGAGGTTTATGTTAGAAGAAATTAAGGTTAATGATCATTGGCTCATTTTCATATTCCGTGGGTGTGGATGGAGGAGTAATCAGTGCAGGTGGCCTTGCCAGTTGGGAGTTTCTCTTTGTCATCAAGAAAATAAAGAGAGTACAGTGCAGGGATTGAATTACCACAACTATTTATGGGCTAAACATATTTTGTTTCCCCATTGGCTCTGGTTTAAGGACAAAAAGCTGACATTAATTTTATCCAAAGGAAATCACAGTCATATATATTTTGTTATAATTTAACTGAATGCATAGGGGTTGATGCTTGTTCAAATTTAATTCTAGTGTAATCTTAAAAATAATGCCCTGAAAAACAAAGGGGGGCTTTGATTCACGTTGACAGTTTATGTTTCTGTGCTCAATTACCACATACTTATTGAATGTTAAAGAGCTGCTTATTAAAATGTGCACTCTGCCTGCACCAATTGGCTTCCCAGCTGCCTGCTATTACATGTAAGGGTGCTCCCTCCTACCTTTTAAAGGATGTACACATTTGAAGAAGTTATGTTTAGCTAGCAAAGGAAGTGGGGGATTTGGATGAGGAAGTACATGCTGGCCTTGAAAGACTATCGAGTATGCATTCTAATTTCAACCACATAAAGACTGTTCTTTAAAGAAATCCACTTTTTTTAAAAAATGAAAAAGAATACTGAAATGACAAAATAATCCAGTCAAACAAACCCTAGTTAGAAAATTTATAACTTTCACTTGGAACCATCTGTTGTAGTTTTCATGATTTTCTAATGCTGTTGAAGTAACTCACCATAACTAAGGAATTCTGATTTAAAATATGGAAAAGGCAGAAATAAAACTCAACCAGACTATAAAAGCTATTTAGTAAGAGGGTAAACAACAGTTGCAGTGTTTTTTGAATGGTATGTACACAGCATAGGCTTTGGGCGTGGAGAAGGGATTAGTGCTTAATTGATACGTTTTGTTTTTGAGCATAATATGGGAGGCAGCATAAGCATCTATTCTTGTTCATATTATTTTAACACTAAATTTATTTGGATGGTTGACTGAGGTTATTTATCCAAAGCTAAAATAAATACTTAAATGTATGTAGCATGTGTTTTGGGTTTCAAAAAAAAAGCTAACCCCTCTCTCCTCTCTAGCTTACTGGAAGAGTATATTTCTTTAGTGTTTCAGCAGAATAAATGGTAGCATAAAGAGGTTGGATAACTATTATACAAAATAAATTGTTACAGCTATGGAAGCTTTGACTAGTAGAATCGGGCCAGATTTTGGTTCCCTCAGTTCTCTGAGGTAAGAATCAACGTGTAATTGAATATTCATGAGATGTTCATTAATATGAATATTTGGTCCGTTGCTGCACCTTTCCATGGTTTATTAATACACTTATGGACAGACCACTCCCAAACATACAGAGGGCAAGAATACTTTAATGATTGCTGGGAACTTCACGCAACAAAGAAAATGAGGTTTATTTCATTTGCAATGCTGTAGTTAAGGTGTAAGCAGTGCATTGTACTTATGGTCGTATAAATAACACTTGAAAAATAAATCCCGTTTTTCAGAGTTACAAGCTGTGTGTAAAACTTTGCTTCAGGCTGAAACATGACATAAAGAAATATCTGCCTTGAAGCAAATATTCTTTGGCTCAGTCTTTTAACAGATCCTTTTTATCTTTTTTTTTTAATTGAGTAAATGGGGGGAAAAATAAAATCAACCTTACCATTTCAAGGGTCTCTTTCTCCACCCCCGCTGATGAAACTCAACACTGGCTTAAATTAAAAACAAAAAATGTTGGCAGATTGTCAGTCCGTAGTATGGTCCACCTACTTCTGGTATTTTTTAAAAAAAGTTACTTGTGCAAAATAATACATTTTTTAAACAAAATTAAATTAAGGATTATTGCTGTTGAACAAGGATATGTCATGGAGCAGCCCATCAGAGAACAAGTATGATCTTGTGGATAAGGCACTGAACTAGGAATAAAAAAACCCATCTGATTTCCATCTGATCTCTACCACTGACTTTCTGATTGACCGAGGGCATATCACTTAACCTCATTTTTTAATGTTGGCAAGGAGCTCAAAGACTACGATGATGGTGACATAGAAAAATATATCAGTAATAATAATATCCTGTAAATAATACCCAGGCTAAAAATATAAAACATTCTTTATTTATTTATTAACCAGTTAAGAGCTATTTCATTTTATCAAGGAAATGTTCTGTCTTCTTCCTCCTTCCGCCCCCTCCCACATACCATAGTTATATGACTTTAAGCATCTCAGAGAAACAGCCACATTCCCTTTCCACATGCTATCTTCTCAACAAATGTAACTCTTCAGCCGCTGAGGTTATGTCATGAGGCATCCAATGAGCTGAGGCATGCTGATGTGTGCTCTCGTTATGTTTTTAATACACATAATTAAATCCCAAGAATGGTACTGTGCCTAGTCATGCAGTCATTTTTTTTCCTGAATAACTATCCAGTAAAACTTTTAATCCTAAAAGCCTACTAATGAAATAAAAAGCCAATTCATGAGATGGAACAGAGGGAACTTGGACCATTAAGAGTTATCCAGCAGGAATGGGGGGAAAAACACATCTTTGTGTGTAAATTGTTAGTTGAGAATTGTGTGAGTTTTTTATTTTTAACCTTTAGCCCTGAAGTCAGAAGAGAAGCTTTGCCATTTGGGGAAAAAATGCTATTCTTTCACAGGCTTCTTAGATATAGTGTTTGAGCACCCAGAACTGTAGAGGAGAATACTGTACCTTTTATTTTGTGATTAAAAGTACTGAGGGACTAGATGGCTCAGGGATTGCTAGTGAGATATTGGGCCTTTCTGCTCTTGTTTGCACTCAGTCTAGGCCATCAGTAGAATGTTGCTAACATCTGATGGTAGCATGGTAGTCTCAGTCCAGATCCCAGAGTACAAATGTGCATCTCAACTCCCACTCCCCAAAAAATATACAGACAAAATCCCATTACCACAGCTGGGTTGTTTTGAGCTGTCAAGCCCTAAGCAACTTGGCTGAGGTACTTAAATTGTCTAGCTTGGATGGGAGGTGTCTGGAAGCAGTTTGATCTTGGGGAGATAACTTTTCTCTGGATCTCGCTTACCTGCAACAGGCTGCCAGAGTCTGGGATCGATGGCTGCAGTCCACGCTGCAAGACTTGCTGTTCTCCCAGATTTTTTTCTAGCAGAAATGGTAAATGGATAGTAGGATGTAATGAGGGAATTTATTTTATCAGATTGGGGGTGGGAGGCGCTAGGGATATTTTATTTTGGGGCCCTAATATAATCATGGAAGGTCATGAAGAAATGATCGGACAGGGAGCGGGAGAGGAGACGGTTTTGGATGGCTTTTAGTTTTTGGATGTGGGTTCAGTGTGTATGGCTTTGCTAATGATGTTAACTGTACACATGCCAAGAGCTCTGGATGTGTGTATGCTAAAGAAACACACAAAAAATAAATAAATACATTGGCTACATTATCAGCTGTCTCAGCAAGAGGCTAAAGACTGAATGGACTATGGAGACTGAACTACATTGACATTCCTAGAGCTGATCTCTCCGGGTCAGGGTTGTGGCACACTGCTGAAATGAGCAGCATTGGAATATTTTACTGCTGCTGCTACCTGTGGAGGTGCTCCTATTCTGTTGGTGAGGAAAGGGCTGTAGCCCAAGGCTGTGTATTTTGTACCTTTTATGATCATTATATTTTCTTATACACATGCTTTTTTAAAAAAAAAAAGTCAGTGCTGATATAGTTCTGAGATCTTAAAATAACAGAATTATTATTGGAAATAGTTTGCATAGGACTAGAAAATGTACAGTCAGGAGCCATATACATTGGGAAGGGATGGACTGAAGGATGGAAAAGGTCTTTTCCATCTATAACTCCTATAATTCTAGAACTACTGAGTGTACTTTTGACAGGCAAGGATGACAAATGTGGATAGCCCAATGTGCAGCGGAGCACGGGATGGACTCAGGCAGGGGCGGGCAAACTTTTTGGCCTGAGGGCCGCATCAGGTTTTCAAAATTGTATGGAGGGCCGGTTAGTGGAGGCTGTGCCTCCCCAAACAGCCAGGTGTGGCCCGGTCCCTATCCGACCCCTCCTGCATCTCGCCCCCTGATGGCCCCCCTGGGACTCCTGCCTCATCCAACCCCCCCGTTCCCTATCCCCTGACCGCCCCCAGAACCCCTGCCCCTGACTGCCCCCTGCCGCCCCATCCAACCCCTCCTCTCATTCCTGACTGCTCCCACCCTGGGACCCCTGCCCCCATTCAACCCCCCTGTTCCCTGCCCTCTGACTGCCCCGACCACATCCATAGCTCGGTCCTCTGACCACCACCCCGAAATCCCCAGCCCTCTATCTAACCCCCCTGCTCCCTGCCGCCTTAACGCACTGCCTGGAGCACCAGTGGCTGGCGGCGCTACAGCCGTGCCGCCCGGAGCAGCAGGACAGGCAGCCACGCCATCCGGCTGGAGCCAGCCACGTCCTCACATACCACAGAGCACCACGTCAGGCCCAGGCTCTGCAGCTGCGCTGCCCGGCAAGAGCTCACAGCTCCGCCGCCCAGAGCATTGCGTTGGCAGCGGGGCGAGTTGAGGCCAGGGGCTAGCCTCCTGGGGCAGGAGCTCGAGGGCTGGGCAGGAGGGTCCCACGGCCTGGATGTTGGCCCACGGGCCGTAATTTTCCCACCTCTGGACTAAGGTCTAAGGTACTTTTACCCCGAAAAAAAGAAAAAAAAGAAAGAAAATGTTACACCCTTTACCATTAAAGTAAACAATTCAGAGTGGGACAGAATTGGGCTTTCAGATCCGTATGGTGATCTCTGCTCCAATATGCTACTCTTCCTGCGTATCTGCTTGAGATTGAGCCCTGTGCAGAGAGAGCAGGATATCAGTCTCTTGATGTGCCATGAGGCTCTGGGGGAAGAATTTTGCCTTGAATGTTTTCATAAGTGAGGGCTCCTTCACATACCCTATGGCAGTGGTTCTCAAACTGGGGGTCGTAAGGTTATTATACGGGGAATTGCGAGCTGTCAGCCTCCACCCCAAACCCCACTTTGCCGCCAGCATTTATAATGGTGTTAAATATATTTAAAAGTGTTTTTAATTTATAACTGGGGTCGCATTCAGAGGCTTGCTATGCGAAAGAGGTCCCCAGTACAAAAGTTTGAGAACCATTGACCTATAAGTAGGGTGGGGTGGATTGATTTAAATCAAGGAGATTTATATCATGATTAAAATCAGCGATTTAAATCAGGGGTTCTCAAACTGGGGGTCACGAGGTTTTTACGTGGGGGTCGCAAGCTGTCAGCCTCCACCCCCAAGTCCCGCTTCGCCTCCAGCATTTATAATAGTATTACATATTTTTAAAAATGTTTTTAATTTATAAGGCGGGATTGCACTCAGAGACTTGCTGTGTGAAAGGGGTTACCAGTATAAAAGTTTGAGAACCACTGCTTTAAATCAAGGCTTTCCACATGGCATGATTAAATTACCAAATGGAAAGTTTTTTGATTTAAATCATCAGTTTAAATCATGATAAATTCTGTTTATACTTCAGGTATTTCTAAAGAAAGGTGTATTCTTATGGGTTGATATAATCATTAAAATGTTGATTTACAACAAAATAGAGCCTTTACACTAGATTTGGTACTTTTTTTTTTTTTTTTTTTTTTTTTTGCTACTTAGGGGGGTACACTATAACTATATATATTTACTTAAGCAATTATATAGCTTAATATTTTAAAATTCTTAATTGTACATTTTAATATGTTAGTACATGGTGAAATATATATTGCTTATTTACTAGATAATTATTTTTTTCTCATGACTTGTCAAGTTGTATAAGGATGGTAACTGATTTAATTAAACACAAAAAATCATTTATTGAACAAAACAAGCCCTTAATACAGTACATGACGTATTGTCCCATATTTATAAAGCTTGACCTCAAAAGATAGATGTTTTTTCCCCGATTCATTCTTTATATAGTAAAGCAGCCTTTAATTGAAAGTTTTTTATAAAGGCTTATAGATTCAGCATTTTTTTTTAAATGTGTTAAGAGATTATAAGAAGTTTAGGCCATAAGGTATTGTGTATTGAACTCAGTTTTCATTTTAAACAAGTATTTTCAAAAGGAAAAACATATTATAATTTAAACAATAAAATCAAACAATCTGATTTAAATTTTAAAAAAATCTGATTTTTTTTTTAAATCATCAATTCTTCATCCACCCTGCCCATGGGCAAAAAATAGACAGTCTATATTGTGTCAGAATATCTCTCCTCCATGGTCATTGTTTGGATCTACATATTTTAAGTCTCAAATACTTATTTATATCATAATGTACATTTTAAAAACTTGCTAAATATATCCATACAGAATAATTTTTCTCTGTGTTTGAAAGTGCTTAGTTGAAGTTGTCCACAAAATATTTGTATTTTTAGATACACTTATGTCATGTTTGTCATTAGTTTTCATAATTTATTTCATAATTAAACACTTGTAAAATAAATATATTTTCCCATGCATTGTTATTATGGGGAACAGAGCGACACATACAAGTTTACAAATCTCACTGTAAAATTTACTTTGGCTTGTGCCTAAAGTATTGTACATATGTGTTGGTACATACCCTATATGCTTCAATTCACAATTTTAGATGTTAAATTAGGAGTATTTGGGCTCTACTTTAAATATCCAGTTGTCAAAACTAGGCTCTTATATTGCACCAGCCCCTCTCTCCGCCCTCGCCTCCCAAAAAATTGCAAATAGGCATTTGCACAATGAAACTGAGTAACTTAAGAACTATTTGCATATGCCATTGTGCAATTCTACATGCAAATATGGACTTTTGTGGGGGTCTCTCGTGGTGCCCAGTTTAGAAAGTGTAGCCATGAATGATCATTTTGATGAGTGAGTGAGAGTGTGAGTAACTAGGTATTTGGAACACTTTAGACGTATTTTTACACACTCTGTAAAACCATGTTAATACGAGATCATCTTATTAGACAAATCTCCTGGATTGCTCAGTAATGCTTAGTTTAATAATAAAAACACAAAGCCTCAGCTTGTTTTTCATGGTATTCCTCCTGATCTGTGAAAAAAAAAATCTTTTTTTTTTTTCCTGGAGAAAAGCCTCCCTGTCCTCATTCCTTAACCACAGACACATTACAGACAGTGTTTTGGGAGAAGATAATATTGCTCTCATTCTCTCCTTCAGAGGGTGAAGGCAATTGAGCCTGGTGTTGGCCAGCCTGTGGCTGTCCACCATCTGTGTAAGGAATTCGCAATCCCAGACAAAAGAAATTGGCAAAGTCTTCTTTCTGTCTGTTCTCCAGAGCCTCAAGATAGCCATAAAACACCTGGACAAAATCAGCAGGTGATGGCAAGGGAAAAAGAATGATCAGTCACAGGCATTGTTGAATCCTTTGAACATTACTTATAACCTGGACACTGCTGTCACCAGACACAGTTTGATCTTGGGTGAGTTTTCTGGAAGTGCTTTATTCCCTGGCTATATGACAACAGGGGGAACCAGATAATGCGTAGGAGACAAGAGCAAAGCAGAGTTTTCCCATCTTGTAATTTTTATCTCACCTTATAATTCTAGCTTTTGTTACCAGAATTTGTACTTAAATAATCCTGCAGAAATCAAGAAATCTTCTCAAACTCAGGGGGGAAAATGGTCCCATGAGTTTTGTCTTTGTTGTCTGCCTGACCAGCAATAATTAGCAGAAGATGAAAAACTGTGGTCTGCCTCCCAAAATCAACAAATGTTTTCAAAGCCCAGATGTTTCATCTGTTGTTGCCTTTTCTTTTTTTCCATACTTCCAGGCCACTGAATTCAGGGTTTAAGGAATGTAAAGGTTTTCTGATCAGCTTTCTGCTTGACCTTTCATTTTAACACATTCATATAACATTTGTTTCCCTCCCTCACCGCACCCCAACTTTTGAGAAAATGTCTGCTGACTTTTGATTATGGTTTTTGTATAACAGGCTAATAAATGCAGTATGACTGAAAAAAATAACTCAACCCCTAGTTTGCTTCATGTTTCATTCTTCTTTTTATAGTCTGTACATATCTTTCAGTCTATAATGACTGGCAGAATTTAACAAAATAAAAATTCAATTTTGAATTGAGAGAATAGAGCCATGCGGTGACACATGGATGAATACATTTTGGGAAGTGCATATTTCCATGAAACAGAAATATAGTCTCAAGAACATCGACTTGACAAGAGAAGGTCTGAAGTAAAAGTTCCCTGTCTATTAACCTATTGGTAGTGAGAGTTAGGATTTCAGTGCATCAGTTCTTAACTTTGAGGCTGACAGGCCTGCCTGTGTCAAGGGGCTAAGTTTGTAGCTATTGTTTTGTTGCATTCCCAAAGCTAAGTCTAAACCATAACAAAAAACTGCTGGATCACTTCACACTTCAGCTGTCCCCTGAATCCTGCCTCTCTCTCCCTCCCCCCATACATCCCAACAAATGTAATCCTTCTTCATATAAATGGTGTCAAGCTTAATTGAATTTAGCTCTGTCTTGTTAAGTACATTAATGCTGTGTTCTGTTATTCCTTACATGAAAACTAGTTGCTCATTATAGAGTGGGGGTTTTTGTTAGTGAACCTGATGTTATAGGCAAGGTTGGCTTGCATGGTTCTTTAAGCATAGTTATATTTATGGTTCATATTTATGACAAACTCTGTAACTTTGACCATTAATCAGTTTGTGCAGTCCACTGAAATCATCATGCAAAATACAGACAAAACAAATAGAAGAAGTTCCTGTTACTTCAGTGCAGGATAACCTGAGGGTAACTAAAAGCTTATGTTTTCAGCCTCCTCTTTCAATAATGTATACAGCATCCTTAGTATGGGTTACCAAAGGTGTTAATATCTTAGAATAGCAGTAATAATAATCCTTTTACTCTAGCTAATCATGTGCTAATCTGTTGGTAAGTCAGAAGTATTAGATCATTTAAAATTCATTGTGTCGGGTCAGTCTAAGCAACTGGTGTGGTGCTATAAACATTTGAAGAAAGAGAGTCTTTGAATTAAAATAATAATGCCAAAGAGTTTTAGTTTTACATGCACAAATTTAAGGATTTCATAGGTTTTAATCTCTAGATAAGAGCATTTGTGTTTACATTGCCATTGAATATCCTTGTTGGTTTTTTTATTTAGGGGAAGTTTCCTTTCCTGCAGTATTTCTGAACAGGATTTTGATGTTTCTGTTTTTCTCTAGGCAATTAGGGAGAGCTCACTATTAGAGAGCTTCCCCCCACCCCCCATTGGCACTTTTTTTTTTGGGGGGGGGGGGCAGACGTGGCAGATGTCCTCAGACCTTTATTTATTAGTTTTGCGTTTGCTTGTAGCAGAAGGGAGATTTTTGGTGTGGGATTTTTTGTTCTGCTTTGCGTTTTACTTCTGATTTTGTTGCCTGAAGATAACATTGAGGCAGCTACACATCCTATTATGCTTAAGTTGACCAGTCTTGCAGTTATATAGTTTGGTTTTTTTTGCTCTGTCTATTTCTCCATCATTCGTCAACCACCTGAACACTATCCTCTGGAAGGGTGACACAGACATTTTCCACAATCAGAATATTCAGTCAGTACTCAGTAATTAGTTGGCAAGTGTTGGAAGTTGCTGAGCAGAATCATTTTTCCTCCCTCTTTCTGTTGCATTGAGATGAACTGCATCATTCAGCCGACGTGCTTCTCTCAAATTAATGGAGAAAGATTCTTGATTGTGCACAAACCCAGTCAGAATTCCTTACTACTTAGCCACCAGGTCAGTGCATATGTAAAAAAGTCACCACTACATATACCAAAAGATTTCAAAGAGGGTGCATTATCAATTTAACACAAAGGGAGTTACAAATACTGTAGGTATTTATGAGCCTAATTAACCCATAACATATTATGCAGGTAGGTTAGTCCCATGATCATATTTTCAAAACAACCTCTAAATTTGCACATGCAGTTTTTCATATTTAAATTTTTACATCTGCATAAATTCATAATTTTCTGTTTCTCAAGCATGCATAAATGCAGTTTATGCACCTAAATCTGAATATTTATGCCAGCAGAAAAATACACGGGCAAAATTTAAGTTCAGAATTACAGCCATAATTTCAGAGGCTCATCTGAAAATTTATTTCTGAAAGTTTATAAGTGTTTTTTCATCAATTGATTTCAGGTGTCCAGACATACTCATTTAAAAAAGCTATTTTTTCTTGTTTAATTTTTTTATATTACTCAAGAATATTAATAGAAACCCAGTTCAGTGCTTTAATAGTAATAATTAATTGCAATTGTTTGTAAAATTAGGATTTGTACTTTTTTGTTATTACATTCCCGCCTCATAAGTGGCACTTGACGCTATCTTTTCAAGAGTGCAGTGCTTGAGTCTGCTAACACCACTTGCTGTGCATGTTTCCTTCAGCAAATCACCTCAGTTAAGGAATAAAGTTTTATTAATGAAAAGATTGTCCTAAAGCAGAGTCTGTTGTGATTGCACGTGTGTTGTGGTCTTTGAGGGTGAATTGAAATATGATTGCAAAACAGAAATGCAGAGTACATGAAAGAATAGTCTCAGATCTGAAAAATTGAACTACTTTGGTATTCTCTGCTAAAGTTTTAAAGTACGTGATGGCATTTCCCCCCCTGAAATGCTTTTACAATCTACTACAGTCGCTTAGGTGCTGTGTTTTTTAGATCCATGTGTAATTTACAGCCTGGAAAGTCACTGTTTAATGTTGCAAAATCATTATACTGGTATTTAAGGAATCATGACCTTTTAATTTCTATCTTACAAATTTGTGGACCTTACTAAATCAAGCAGTATTTCCTATCCATGAACAAAAAGGACCACAGGTTCAAGCTGACAACAGGCAATGTATTCCAACTTGGAAACCTTTTCATTCCTACTCAGATACATTATTTAATCTCACAACCCCATGTTCACTGACTACATTAGACATAGACAATTCCAGGAATTAAAAGATATTACAATGCTCATTCTACAATCCAATTATCTGATTGCTGAAATATCTAATATTATAGACATGGTAGAAGGGAAACTATCAACCATCTCAGGCCACCGAATTTACCCTCTTTACAAGAAGGTAAATCTCACACAAAACCCCTGCAGAATGTATTTTATAGGGCCTGATCTTCAGAAAGAGAGAAGTAGAGACCTGTCTATAGTTGCATGCCTAAACAGCTAGCCAGATAATTGCCTATACCCTCCTAGATATCTAGCTGCCCATTTGCTAAATATCCATTTTGCTCACGCAGTATATAGTATTTCTGTGTGCAAATTGTACATATACTCATACTTAGGGGTGAAGGTTTCTGGGCTTTCACAAAATCTGATACTAAGTACCTTTTTCCTCCTTAAAAGAAAGGTTTAAACTTTTATTTTTTATTTAGAAAACTTTACAAATAATTAATTCTTGTCTTAGTTCTCAACAATAATATTTACATCTTGAGGATTTAAATTGATTTTTTTCCTTTTAAAAAAGTCCACGCACTTAGTGCTTTTAATTACAAAACAAACATCCCCATAAGGCTGTTACATGGGATTTACCTTTCTTTAAAGATAGTTTGTTTTTACTAGTGCGTGGGTTTATAGTGTTCCTTTAATATGATACTACCAGCTATTACGTAGTGCTTTTCATTGGTAGATCTCTAAGTGCTTTACAAAGAAGGTCAAGATCATTATCCCATTTACAGATGTGAAAACTGAGGTACAGGGAGGGGTAGTGGCTTGTCCAAAGTCACTCAGAAAACTTTAAGGACATTAAGTTAAATTATACTTTAGCTTTTGACTGTCATTACAATGCTGATAGTATCTACACAATTAAGTATCCTAGAGTAGCTTATTCTGCAGTAACTATGCTGGTTAATTTCTCCATGTAGACAAGACCTTACTATGTTTTTGTTTTAAATTATTTTTCCAGTTTTTTTTTTCCAAGAGACTCCCTTTATGGCACCCCACTCTTATTCAGCCCTGGCTTCCCATCTTCAGAGTTCTCCAGAGTTGCAGTGACCTTCCCTTCAGCCATAAAACAGAGTGGACTCAATGACTTCTCAGCACCTTCCTGTCACACAACGAGAACAAGTCACTTCTCCTTAGCATATGTGCAACTGAAGTGGCCAAACCAACTCCCTCCTCCTGTAAGCTTTTTCAGAATTCCACTCTCTATCAGCTTAGCTCCCCCTCATCATTTGAATGTATTTATTGCCCAGATTTCTTTTAAAAATACTGTATATTTATAGGAAGCAGAATAATGCACTTAAATAGGGCATGTGAATTTGCACTTTCATTCTCCTTGTAAGGTGAAAAGTATACATTGCTTTCAGGCTGGTTTGACGTTTAAGGTGACTTGTCCAAAGACAGCCTGGATCTTGAACATGTATGTCTGATATGAGGACGGGTGAGGTTCCAGAAGACTGGAGAAGGGCTAACATAGCACCTGTCTTTTAAAAAGGGAACAAAGAGGACCTGGGGATTTATAGACCAGTGAGCTTAACTTCAATGCATGGAAAGATTTTGGAACAAATTAATAAACGATCAGTTTGTAAGCACCTAGATGATAATAAGTAACAGCCTAATTTTCTTCTGTGACAGGCTTAGTTGATGGGGAGATATATCTTGATTGTAGTGTAAGCCTTTTGACACAGTCCCACATGACAGTCTCATAAGCAAACTAGGGAAATATGGTCTAGATGAAATTACTACACCTCTATCCCTATATAACGCTGTCCTTGGGAGCCAAAAAATCTTACCGCGTTATAGGTGAAACCGTGTTATATCAAACTTGCTTTAATCCGCCAGAGTGCGCAGTCCCCCCCCAGCACTGCTTTACTGCTTTGTATCCGAATTCGTGTTATATCAGGGTAGAGGTGTATAAGGTGGGTGCACAACTGGCTGAAAGCCTAATTATGAATAGTTCACTGACAAACTGGGAGGATAAATCTAGTGGGATCCTCACAGGGGCTGTCCCCACTGTCCTGGGTCCTGTACTAGTTTAATGACTTGGATAATGGAGTGTGTCGTATGCTTATGAAATTTGCAGATGACTCCAAGTTGGGTGGGGTTATAGGCACTTTGGAAGTCAAGATTAGAATTCAGAATGACCGTGACATATTGGAGAAATGATATGAAATCAAGAAACTGAAATTCAGTAAGGCCAATGCAAAGTTCTGCACTTAGGAAGGAAAAATCAAATGCACAAATACAAAATGGAGAATAACTGGCTCGGCAGTAGAAGAGCTGAAAAAGATATAGGGCTTGTAGTGGATCACAAATTGAAAATGAGCCAACAGTGTGATGCAGTTTAAAAAAGACTACTATCATTCTGGGATGTATTAACAGGAATGTCATATGTAACACATGGAAGGCAATTGTCCTGCACTAGTGAGGCCACAGCTGGAGTCCATTTCTGGTTGCCACACTTTAGGAAAGATGTGGACAGATAGAGAGAGCAGAAAGCTACAAAAATGATAGAAGGTTTGGAAAACTGGACCTTATGAGAAAGGTTTTAAAAAAATTGGCAAAAAAATCTTGAGAAAAGAAGACTTAAGGGAGGACCTGATAAGTCTTCAACTATGTTAACGACTGTCATAAAAAACAGGGTTGTTCTCCATGTTCACTCAGTGTAAGACAAGAAGTAATGGCCTTAATCTGCAGCAAGGGAGATTTAGGTTAGATACTTGGAAAAACTTTCCAACGATAAGGATAGTGAAGCATTGGAATAGATTTAAAAGAGAGGGTATGGAATCCATGTCACTGGAGACTTTTAAGAACAGGTTAGACAAGCACCTGTCAGGGGTTGTCTATATATGCTTAATCCTGCATCAGTGCAGGAAATTGAACTAGATGACCTCTCAATGTTCCTTCCAGCCCTACATTTTTACGATTCTGTAAATAATAATAATTAATAATGAATCATTAACAACTTGTGAATGAGGCTATTTGTAATAGTAAGCACTATGCCCAGTAGTGAGTGTTTGCAAGATAGGGGATTCAGTTTGTAAAGCACTGTATGAATTTACTGCACTGTATAAATGTGTTTTAGTAATGGTCATTGTCACTGCTCTCTTGTTACTCCTCAAGTTTTCTTAGAAACAGAACTGAATGAGGCCTGTTCTTGGAGAGAGTGCATGCATGTAGTTAACCATGTGCACTGCTCAGAATGGGACACAATGGAATGATCGGATCCAGAGGAGGAATTTTTCAAGCTAGTAGACCAGGTGGGCAAATCATCCATTTTTTTCTGCCATTGGGTAGCATTTACAAGGAATCTGAGGTGTGAGAGCAGTTTCCAGTATGGGCTTCAGGTCAGATATGCTTGTCAGAAAACATACCCAGGATATTTAAGTGCAGATAAGTAGCTGATCCAGCAGACACCTATATTTTCGGGCTAATTGCCCAGATTGTCCACACTAGCTGTTTGTTTTATTTCAGGCTGCCATACAGTAGGATTTTTCCTAGCTTACTCAACGTGCTGAAAGAAAAACCCAAAAAACCCAACCCAAAACAAAACAAAAAAATGAGTAGTGCAACTAAAATGCCCACTAGACCCTGCTATATAGCCTCAAAGGTAGAAAATCCCGAATTCAAGCTATGCATGCATTGATTCAAATGAGCACAATCTGGATTTTTCTGCCTTGATGAGAACATTAAAGATGATTTTTAGTATGTGTCTAGTTGAATATTCATTACTTTTTCCTTCCTTTTTCTACATTTTTAATAAATATATTTATACTTTTCAGATTACAATCATTTCATGTCTTTTAAAATGTAGAGGAAAATCATTAAATGTGAACAGATAATTCATAAAAATACAGAAAGGGTAGGAGTGTCATTTTGTATATGCATTCAGTATTGTGTCATGAAACAGCTACTCAATTTCAGGAAACAGCTAATGAATATGAACACTTTGAAAATTAGTTGCCCATTCCATTAATTGTTTATTTGCAAATGAAAAGAGCTAGTAAGAGATATTGTTTGGTTTCTGGAAATTGCTCCACCAAACTATCTCCAGATGTCGGGGGAGGTGGGGAAGGAAGAAACGGCGTCCACTTTTTAATACATATGAAGTATTTTGTAGCACTTTCACAAATCACGATCTGTGTTTGGATGTTGTTTTTGTTTTGTCTCCTATTCCTGTGCACTTGCACTTCATTTCCCCCCTTTTGTCTGACAAACTGAAGATTAAAATACAAACAGCAGCTTTCAGCAGTCTTTTCTGCTGAAGTTCGAGGGCTCTGACAGAAGAATAGAAATTGGTTGTAGCATTGTCAGTGGAAAGAGGACAAAATTACTACTGTTTACCGTTTAGAAGTCCCTGGGAACCATTTTACATCTGATTTTATAAATATTATGTTTAAGAATAAATAATAAACATTTTGTAAGAAAGGACAATTATCTGTTTTTGACCTTAAGAAGTTGAGAATTATGAAGAGAGGTGCATTTCAATGACAGTTACTCCACAGTCTGTTGTAAATGCGTTTCTGGAGCACTAGCTTGTTTTAAGATGCTCTCATTCCAACTTGTTATACAAATGACTGCACTCTAATAAGCAACAGATTTCTTCCTGAATCTGTATCAAGCAAGTCTGTGTTTTGTTTTTGGGTTTTTTTTTAAACTTTTCTGGACTCTGTATATATGGATCTTGGCACTACTTGACTGCTTTATTAGCTAAGCCATACCTAAAACAAGCAATGCCCCCATTCCCCACACCCCCCAAAAACCCAAACAAACCTGTGTTAGGAACTGTTAGGGAAACTGGTCTCTGTGTGAGAACCAGCCAAAAACAACATTGGATTTGTGTTCAGGGTTGAATTGTACGCGTCTGTTAAAAATGGCAACTATGCTGCAGTTCACTTTACAGTTATTTTCCAGATTATTCAAAATACTTGAGCATTAGAAAAATCTGTCTAGTCCCACAGGAAAAACTGTCCAATAAGCCTCTCCCTTCATCTGAGGGTCATAGAGGAAACCCTGGCTAGACGTTTTGGTGACTAATTTAAAATATCTGGCAAGACGATTGATAGCGCCCTTCCTTTGTGTTGTGACAAATATATTTCGACTGCAGTTTATTAACATAATCCAACACAACCACAGACATATTGTATGTATTATAGCATAGAATTGGAAACATTTTTTGCACATCACAATCTTTACTCTCTCTTTTTTGACAAGGATCTGGATAATTGCCTCAACAAATGAACTGCTGTGTTCAGTCTGTTTCGATAATTTCATAAATTGTTTTCTATGCTAAAACTAAGCAAGCTTTTACTGAATAAGTAGAAAGAACCACAGTGTAATTACAGAAGCAGTATTATTAAAAAGTGTGACAGAAATGGCAGTTTAATTGACAGCTACTTTCTCTTTGCTTTATTACAACAAATTAAATATCTCATTGAGTGCCAGTTAGAGAGCAACAGTGTCTTCTCTCTCTCTCTCTCTCAAACTTGGAGTTGAGATTTATCATAGAAAATTGTCCTACTGGTTGGAATATAAACCACTAGCTGTGGTTCTTATTGCCTCTGCAAACTATATTTCAAGTCAAAAGGAAAACAAAATTCTCTAAGATAAATAACATTTAGCTCTTATACAACTTATTTCATCCAAAGAGCTCCTGGTGCTTTACCAAAGAAGGGAAGTATCATTATCCCCATCTTATAGATGGGGAAACTGAGGCAAAGAAAGCTAAGTAACTTGGCCAAGGTAACACAGAAGTGAGTGCCAGAGCTAGAATGGAATCCAGATCTACCGTCCTATTTACTGGACCACACTCCAGTCAATATGGCCCTGATCCAAAGCCCATTGAAATTAATAGAAGGACCACCATAGATTAGTGGACTTTGGATCAGGCCCTTTTATATAGTAGACCCTCAGAGTTACAAACACCAGAGTTACGAACTGACCGGTCAACCACACACCTCATTTGGAGCCGGAAGTACGAATCAAGCAGCAAGGGGGTAGGAAAAAGTAAATACTGTACAATATAGTACCGTGTTAAATGTAAACTACCACAAAATATAAAACGAAAGTTTAAAAGAAGAGATTTGACAAGGTAAGGAAATTTTATGTGCTTGTTTCATTTAAATTAAGATAATTAAAAGCAACAGTTTTTTTTCTGCATCGTAAAGTTCAAAGTTCAATGTTCAGTTGTTCTTTCAAAAGTTTACCATAATGTTTTGTTCAGTTATGAACAACCTCCATTGCCGAGGTGTTCATAACTCTGAGGTTCTACTCTGTGTGTGTGTGTGTGTGTGTGTGTGTGTGTGTATTATATCTCTCGCACACACACTCTTACACTTGAACATATAAAAAAATTCACACTTCCAGACAGATTTTTTTTTCACCCCCTAACTATGTGGAAACTTCAATAAGGCTTTTCTGTTTTTAATTTTATGATTCTGTGACACTTTTGCAGACTATAAAAGAAATACATCAAGAATAGTGACATATATTTTGGAAGAATATAAGTGAACAATTTCCCTAGTTTTAAGGCTTCTTTCTCTCATCTGTTTTTTAAATTAAACACTAATTATCATGTTTACACCTTCTCATTTCCTGAGGGGGGAGGGGTTTATGTGTGTGTAATGCTTGCTGTTTCAGACAATCCCTAGACTTTATAGGGGCCTCCATCAACTCAGTCACAGCATGAGCTTAGTTACCGAGGGACAGGTTCCAGACTCTGCAAGAACTCAGAGCCTGTGGAGTCAACAGTTCTTCTGTCCCGGCCAGGACTTGCCTATCCCTCGTCCACATGGTCCCATGCACATACATCACCGCTTTCGCTCACCTCTATCTTCGTATCCTTCTGATGTGGCTCCAGAGAATTTACTCACCCACATGCTGTGCCATGGACTGTATACTGGCAATTCCCCCCATGGTACTCTCTTCCCTATAGTGGAGGACAGACCCACGACAGGTATATGTGTGGATCCCCTTTCTCTCATACTCCCTGGACAAGACGATGATCACTGACGTGTCCTTCGTAGGTTATGGAGTGCACATGGGAGATCACATGCCACAGGGAACATGGATCCCTCCGGAATCTAGATTCACATCTTGCATCTGAAGAAGTGAGGTTCTTACCCACGAAAGCTTATGCTCCCAATACTTCTGTTAGTCTTAAAGGTGCCACAGGACCCTCTGTTGCTTTTTGCAGATTCAGATTAACACGGCTACCCCTCTGAGACTAGATTCACATCAACGTTCTAGAACACTGAGCCATAAGGAAAACATGCCAAGCATTTCCCGCAGCCATCTGTTCCCATCGTGTCTGACAACACCACCACTGTTTACTACAGAAAGAAACATGAGGGCATGAGATCAACTGCTCTGTGTATGGAGGTGGTCAACCTCTGGAATTGGTGCATCACCCACCAAATCCTGTTATCGTCAGCCTATCTCCCAGGGACTCAAAATGTGATTGCAGACTCACCCAGCAGATGGTTTGTTATTGATAACAATATTACACAACACCATAGTATGCAACATCTTCAATCAATGGGGGAATCCAACCAGGAACCTCTTTGCCTCCCCTGCCAACAACAAATGTAGCCCATACTGATCCAGGGGAGGAATTCATCCCCACTCTCAAGGCAATGCTCTTATACCTCACTGCCTTCCCTCTTCTTCTTCTTCTCCTGCTGCAAGTACTCCACATGATCAGACAGGACAGAGTGATGGTCATCCTGATCTCCCCATGCTGGCCCAGACAATTCAAATTTCCCAAACTCCTCTGCTTGTCAGCCCACTCCCCAATTCCCATCCCCACTTTCCCTGAGCTACTGATGTGGCACCATCCTGATCCAGAGATGCTTCACCTCGGAGCGTGGCATTTGGATGGGCACCTTTTCTAGAATGGGCTTGTGCATCAGAAGTGCAAATAATCTTCTTGAGCAGCAGGAAGAAGTCCACCAGATGTTTTTACCAGGCCAAGTGAAAATGTTTCACCTCCTGGGCTCAACAGAAAGCGCTCTCCCCAGAGGAGGTGGGCATTTTTGAGATGGGGCAACCAGAACTATACACAGTATTCAAGGTGTGGGCGTACCATAGATTTATATAGTGGCATTATGATATTTTCTGTGCTATTATCTATCCCTTTCTTAATGGTTCCTAACATTCTATTTGCTTTTTTGACTGCTGTTGTATATTGAGCAGATGTTTTCAGAGAACCATCCACAATAACACCAAGATCTCTTTCTTGAGTTGTACAAGCTAATTGGGAGCCCATTATTTTGTATGTACAGTTTGGATTAAGTTTTCCAATGTGCATTTTTTGCATTTATCAACATTGAATTTCATCTACCATTTTGTTGCCCAGTCATCCAGTTTTATGAGATTTTTCTGTAACTCTTTGCAGTCAGCTTTGGATTTAACTATCTCGAGTGATTTTGTATCATCTTCAAACTTTGCCACCTAACTGTATACTCCTTTTCCCAGATCATTGACAACCCACAAGCATCTTTTTGTAGACTAATTGTAAGTACAGGAATGCTTCTCAAATTTCTGGTCACTTCTGACAAGGATCTCCTGTACAGTTTCTTAAATTTGGAGCATTGCTTTCTTCTTGATTCTTAGCAGAAGTTAATTCTATTTGTCTAATTTCTATGGTCTGCGTCATTGAACTATTGCATCTCTAGTCACAAGTGTGGGATGGATTGTTGTAGAAAGAGAGATCTTTCCACAGTTGTTTAATGTTTTTCACAATATTAATTAAAATTTGAAATATAAACACCAAAATTAATCTTAGAATTGTAATCACTGATTAGTAATTTTGGGGTTTTTTTAATTGAATCTAATAAAAGACTTGTTTTAATGGGCCATTTTATGCCGGCTGCAGCAGAGAGTGGGGCTGCCAGAGAGCTAGATTATGGCTTTCTGATTTCTTTGCTTGGCCTCAGTTTGGACAATCTAGGGGCTCTTGTAATTTACTCCAATTGGCAGTGGAGTGCTGGAATGCATTGCTGCTCCCTCTTCCTACTCTGACAAGCTATTGCCTATGGAGTTGTGGGGATTGCTGCTGAAGAAGAGACAGCTATGTGTTCACTGAGGAGTCAGGACTCTCCTATGGAAGGAGAATCCCCAATGAGAGAGTTATGCTCATGTCTGCTCCATTTTTGACACCCAAGCTGCACAAGTGGAGCAGAGAAGGAGTTGAGAATCAACTCTTAATTATTTGTGGAAGTTTCAGAAGAATTTAAATGGTTTTTAAAAATCAATAGTATTTTAGCAGTTTCAAATTGAAAAATCAAAACAACCAAAATCCGACCGTCAACCTGTCTCGCTTTTCTAATATGTATTTTATGAACTTTGGGGCATTGGAATTGCCTTTAGCTATTTTTCAAGAGGAGCTTGGCATAATTCTGAGTGCATGGTGGTGATGATATAGGTCTTTGGGACAGGCAATGTTTCTGTGTTTATGCATGGAATAGCCTCAGCATGTTGTTGGTGCTATACAAATTAATTCAAATTAAGTTGAAGCTACCAACATTTCTCTCTCTCTCTCTCTCTCTCTCCCACCCACCCACCCACCCCCCATCATGGAAAGATTGGTGAAATTTTTCCACAGCAGTCAATAAAGATCTCTAAGTGAATTTTATGTCCTTGCTTTTCATGGTGTGTGTTTGTCTGTATTTAGTGTAGGTGCCTGGATGGTTTTAACAAGCGGCTCCTAATAAAGACTAAGTAAAGAGCCAGAGTGGTTGGAACAGTGTTCTTGATAGGCACTATATTTTGCTTCTTCACTATTGAGCTTTAATTTGTTAGGATTTAGAAAGCTTGTGAGAGTTTTGCCATTCCTTACTACAGTCATAGAGGTAGAGGTTAACCACTTAAGTGTTGTTTTCAGTTGCCTGAGAACAATGTGATGTAGTTGATATATTTACATTGATGTAAATTTGAGAGAGCAGTTGTTCTGTGTCCTCTTAACTGTCACTTTCACTCTTCCTCTGACCTAATTTATTATTTTTTCTTGTTTACGTTCTTTCCCAAGCCCTTTTTTCTCCGTTTCTCTCCCTCTGTTTCTGTTTTCTTCACCTTCTGACTCTCCTTGTTTCTTTTCCTTCCCTCTGTTGTCTTTCACCTCCTCCTGTGCTTCTTACCCTTTGCCTTCACTCCTGTAACCAGGGCCAGCTCCAGGCACCAGCCTGGCAAGCAGGTGCTTGGGGCGGCTGCTCCGGAGAGGGGCAGCACGTCCAGGTATTTGGCGGCAATTTGGCAGACGGTCCCTCACTCCCGCTGGGAGCAAAGGACCTCCCGCCGAATTGCCGCCGCACATCGCGGCTTTTTTTTTGGCTGCTTGGGGCGGCCAAAACCCTGGAGCCGGCCCTGCCTGTAATCTTTCTGCCTCATCATGACCTGTCATTCTACTTCTTTCCCAGTATATTTACTACTTTTAAACTGTACCTGGACCAGTGTGATGTCTTTGCTGTGACTTCTCAAAGCTGATTGGACACCTTCTGATAGTTATTCTTCTTAAAGCACTAAAAGTTTTGAATTGTGAGGAAAAGAGGTGGCCTAGCATTGACCTAAATGCTCATTTAATTAAACCATTGCACCTGACTAAGCCAGAAAACTGTGAAGCAACAAGAAAATTTTAGTATCCAAAATGTTGTTGTGTGTGGGATTTTCTAGACCACCTACTCTTTAATGGTCTGTTCAACTTTTTAAATTGGGTGTTGATGTTAAAGAGGAAATTACTGAGCTACTGGAATTGTCTGAGTAATATTTAATTTTGGTTAATAACTTTGGCATATTGTCTCCTTAAGAATTTGGCGAGTGATTGCAATGTTTAACCAAATTATCTGTTTTGTTAGTCTTCATAATAACCTCTGCTTTTCATCTCTGTGGTCCTCTTAAGATTTAGTGAATTGAATCATTGTTTCAGAAATGGAAGAAAATTCAAATATGTGGTGAAAAATGCCCACTCAAAAACGTAGCAATTTAAAACACACCTTTCACCTAACCTAGCATGTTTAAAAAAGAATGAAGTCACATAATATACTATGGTACTTTCCATCTGATGACCTTAAAGTGCTTTATAGAGCAAATTCCCACAAAATCCTTCAGTATTAATAGCTCCAGGTAAAAAATGGAGGAACTGAGGCACAAAGCTATTAAGTTACACAGGAAGTCTGTGTGGCAGATCTAGAAATAGAACCTATATCTTCTGACTCATAGAGGTAGAGTCTCAGCTGACGTGAATAGTGTGCTTTGTGTTTCTTCTCTTACCTAGTAGCTGTAACTCTTAGGTTAAATTCTTGGCTCTCCTGCAAAGCTCAAGTAAACTGAGGGAGCCATTAGGGCACAGGGAGGGCAAAATCTTGCCTTCCATTCTAAACCCAGCTTATGCAGCTGATCTGCTACTGAAGCAGCCCTTAGCAATGGCCAGTAGCTCATTATAGCCCATGCATGAGGTTTTTGAGTGATGGCTTGGGACACTCTAAGTCCTATTGGCCCCTTTCCTGCCACTAACTAGGCCAGCGCATGAATCTTTACTCCTGTAGAATGTGCTGCCACTGTGCAGAGAGCTGAAGTCTCCTTGTGTAGCCAGTCCCTTGTGCCACAGAACCATGGCAGTTCCTCTGTATTGGCTTTTTCACAGGCTCTCCAATAGAGAGGAATTTTTTCTTTAACATACATGGTTTAAAAGAGGGAGAAAGAGAAAAGAAAAGAGCTTTAATAATCGGTAACCTATAATAACAATGGCACCAAAGAACAGTCTGATCCCCCTTCTTCTTCTTGGAGTGGTTCCACTCTTAGTGTCTGTGTCCCGAGTGCATGGCCGTCAGAAACTTTTGCCCCCAATGGTACCTGCCGTGCAGCTTGAGCGACCTATGCTGACACACGCCACTGCATGCAGGTATACGGAGCAGAGCTGCCCCAGTGCCACTCAGTTCCTTTTTGCCACCCACGTCATTGGAACCCCCGTTCATTGCTAAAACAGTTCTGTCAGCTCAGTGTATATAGTTGTTACAGTTAGTAAGTTTTAGTTGGTTTTGCTTGTTTTAAAAAAAAAAAAGTGATTTTATTGTTTTCTCCATTTTGGGGTTCTCTCACTGGCACTGACGCATGGCCCAGTCACCAGGCTTCCAGCTGTGTGCTTCCTGCTCAACACCTCTCGTGGTGAGTGACCCACATGGCAATTGTCTTAAGTGCCTGGACGAAGTGTGCTGGCTGGACGGGTCACAGATCTGCCAGAAATATAAGCCTAGGACGAAAAAGGGTAGGGAGGCTAGGCTGCAGTGCCTAATGGAGGCGGCGCTGAGACCACCGACGGGGCCGTCACGGTGCAACTCAGTGCTGAGAGCTGCAGCTTCAGTCAGAAGCATGCCTCAAAGATTGTCAGAGTCCTGGCACAGATCGCCGTCACCTGTGCCTAGGAACTTGGAAAGCAGGGTGAAAGGGATTCAAGTACGGGGCAGCCAAAAATCTAAGCACTCCTCCTCCAAATCATTGCCTAAGTCAGCACACCTGACGCCAGTGCCAGAGCAGATGAAGACTCTCTCCTGATGGTTACAAGACATGTATCAGGAATTGTTAGCGAGGCTGGCTTCAGACTTGGGCCTTACAGTTGAGGAGGTCAGGGAGTCCTCTCATCCCCTGACTGATATTCTATCAACAGTACGTCCAGCACTGCCAATCAATAAGGCCGTTTTGGAGCCTGTAAAGATGCTATGGCAGACCCCATAGTCATTGCCTCCCACCTCAAAGCGTGCAGAATGCAAATACTATGAGCCCTCCTCAGGGTTGGACTCTCTGTGCTCACCCAGTGTTCCCTCTAATATTTCCCACCCATGTGTGCAATGAATTTTGTTATGTGCACCAATATGGGGATGATGTGTGACACCTTCACATTGGTGCACATAACAAAATTCATGTGGTGGGGTGGGGCGGAAGGGTTCGGAGTGCGTGTTGGGGGGGTCAGGGGTGGTGCAGAGGATTGGGGTTCTGGGGTGCGGCTGAGGATGAGGGGCTCAGGGCTGGGGCAGAGAGTTGGGATGCAGGGGGTGCGGGCTCTGGGGTGGGGATGAGGGGTTGGGGGTGCAGGAGGGCCCTCAGGGGCTACAGCGGGGAGAAAGGACTCCCCCCAGCTCTATCTCCCTGCAGCAGCACCTAGGCTGGGGGAGGCACCTGTCCCCACTGCAGCAGGTCCGTGCTGGAGAAGAGGCATCTCTCCCCGCTGCAGCCCTCAGCCCCCGTGCGGGGCTTAATAGGCCGCTGCATGGCCACGCAGCTTAGAGGGAACTTTGTTCACCCCCCCGCTCCAGGATCATTCTTGGTTGCAGCAGCTAATGAGAGGGAGTGCCAGGGTATCAAGTTGCCACCACCAAATCAAGAGAGGTAAAGAAACTGGCCTCGTTTGCAGAAACGTTTATTTGACTGGGGGCTTGCAGTTTAGAATTGCCAACCAACAGGATCTATTGGGGCATAGTACTCTACTCTGTTCCTTGAGAATGCTAGGCAGGACTTCTCATCCTTGGTGAACGAGGGCAGATTAATAGTGAGAACGTGGCTGCAGGTTGGGGTGGACGCGGCAGACTCAGTGGCTAAGACTATGGCTTCCTATTCAGGACTTGCTTTTTGAGGGTCCTTCTCTGTTCTCAGAGCAGACAGACAGCAAGCTCCATGGCCTGAAGAACTCAAGGGCGACCTTGAAGTTCTTAGGTTTTTACATGCCTGTCCTGTGGAGGTGGGATATACCCACCTATTTGTTTCTACACCTTCCATCTGATAGCTTTCTTTGACAGGATAACGAGCCTTGTGGATAAGGGTGAAGCGGTGGATGTGGTATACCTAGACTTTAGTAAGGCATTTGATACGGTCTCGCATGATATTCTTATCGATAAACTAGGCAAATACAAATTAGATGGGGCTACTATAAGGTGGGTGCATAACTGGCTGGATAACCGTACTCAGAGAGTTGTTATTAATGGTTCCCAATCCTGCTGGAAAGGCGTAACGAGTGGGGTACCGCAGGGGTCTGTTTTGGGACCGGCTCTGTTCAATATCTTCATCAACGACTTAGATATTGGCATAGAAAGTACTCTTATTAAGTTTGCGGATGATACCAAACTGGGAGGGATTGCAACTACTTTGGAGGACAGGGTCATAATTCAAAATGATCTGGACAAATTGGAGAAATGGTCTGAGTTAAACAGGATGAAGTTTAACAAAGACAAATGCAAAGTGCTCCACTTAGGAAGGAAAAATCAATTTCACACATACAGAATGGGAAAAGACTGTCTAGGAAGGAGTACGGCAGAAAGGAATCTAGGGGTTATAGTAGACCACAAGCTAAATATGAGTCAACAGTGTGATGCTGTTGCAAAAAAAGCAAACATGATTCTGGGATGCATTAACAGGTGTGTTGTGAGCAAGACACGAGAAGTCATTCTTCCGCTCTACTCTGCTCTGGTTAGGCCTCAGCTGGAGTATTGTGTCCAGTTCTGGGCGCCACATTTTAAAAAAGATGTGGAGAAATTGGAAAGGGTCTAAAGAAGAGCAACAAGAATGATTAAAGGTCTTGAGAACATGACCTATGAAGGAAGGCTGAAAGAACTGGGTTTGTTTAGTTTGGAAAAGAGAAGATTGAGAGGGGACATGATAGCAGTTTTCAGGTATCTAAAAGGGTGTCATAAGGAGGAGGGAGAGAACTTGTTCACCTTAGCCTCTAAGGATAGAACCAGAAACAAAGGGTTTAAACTGCAGCAAGGGAGGTCTAGGTTGGACATTAGGAAAAAGTTCCTAACTGTCAGGGTGGTTAAACACTGGAACAAATTGCCTAGGGAGGTTGTGGAATCTCCGTCTCTGGAGATATTTAAGAGTAGGTTAGATAAATGTCTATCAGGGATGGTCTAGACAGTATTTGGTCCTGCCATGCGGGCAGGGGACTGGACTCGATGACCTCTCGAGGTCCCTTCCAGTCCTATAATCTATGAATCTATGAATCTCAGCCTCCCTCCTCGACCCTCTTCAGGGACCAGTGTCCTAGGCAGCATCTTCTCCAGAAGGTACAGACTCTTCTTCAGGCAGGTGCCATAGAGGAGGTTTCATGGGATCACAGAGGGAAAGGGCTTTATTCCCACTAATTCCTTATCGCAAAAGCAAAGGGCAATCTCAGACCTATTTTAGAGCTGCATCAACTCAACAAATTCTTAAAGATAAAATTCTTCATGGTCACCCTAGCTTTCTGGACACTGATATGCCAGCCTCCATTTACAAGACACCTCCTTCCATGTAGCGATCAATCGAGCTCACAGGAAGTACCTCAGATTTGTGGTAAATCAAAATCAGTACCGGTTCACTGTTCTACCATTTGGCCTGTCAGCAGCTCCCTGGGTTTTTTATGAAGGTTATGGTGATAGTAGCTGCCTTCCTCAGAAGATCAGGAGTGCACGTTTATCTCTGTGTGGATGATTGGCTTGTCAAGGGCTGATCCAGGGTGCAGGTACTGTTAAGTGTGTCTTTGATATAGTCAACATTCAGTGCTCTGGGCCTGTTAGTAAATACAGAGAAAAGTTTTCTCTCCCCGGTCCACAGGATAGAGTTTATAGGAGCAGTATTTGACTCAACTCAAGCCAGAACTGTTCTTCTGAACTCAGGGTTTCAGACAACGTGATCAATTGTTGTAGATCTCAAAGTTTACCCGGTCACAATAGCCACAAAACCGAGGCTCCTGGGACATATGGCCTTGTGTACGTTATGTAGTCAAGTATGCCAGGCTGTGCTTCAGAATTTGGCAGGATTGGCCTGCCTTAGTCTGCTCACTGAGCTGTCGTCATCCAGACCAGCGTTTCTCAAATGCGGCCACATGCAGCCACCAGCAGGTTTTCCTGTGACCATGACAGCCTCCTGGGCATAGAAGGCAAAGGGAGTAAAGCAGCGGCCCCTCCCTGCAGTGTCCAGGGACTCCTGGGAAGGGGTTCAGCCTCCTACCCCCACCCTTCAGCTGTAGGACTCCAGGGGTGGGCTTCAGTCCCCTCCACTCCAGAGGCTCTGAAAATGGGTTTCAGCCCCACTCCCCCAAGGGGCTGCAGAGATGGGCTTCAGCTCCCTGCCTCGCTCCAGCCATAGGGCTCCGTCTCTGGGCTTCAGCATGGCCGGCCTTGCCAGGTGCCGTGGTAAAGAGGCAAGGAGTGGGGTGAGCCTGGGGTGCGAGGCTGTTGAAGGGAGCTTAGGGCAATGGGGGGAGGAAGCAGCGGGGCCAGGGGGGAGGTGATGGGGAGACCAAGGGGGTGGAGGCAGCAGAGGCCAGGGAGAATCTGTGGAGGATGGGGTTCAGGGGCCAGCAGGGGCAAAGGGCACTTGTGACACTCTGTACCTCGGGGGAACACCCAGCACCCCCATGTTCATCCTTGTAAAATGATTGTGTGGTATCCAATGCAAAATTTGTCATGTTGGGTGTCTTTGGAAGGCTCACAATGCACTGAGCATGGTTGTTATAGTGATGCTATAGTAATTGCTGCAGTAATGTTACAATAATGTTATAGATTATAATTTCATGTATATAGTTATGAGGCTGAAAATGTATCCTCGTGACTTAAAGCAAACCCAGGCAAAAACTCTCAAGAGCAGAGGGGCAGTTCCACATCTCATCAGGGCATGTATGGGACAAACCCAGCCCAGCCTCACAGGAACAAAGGATGCTGGCCTGGGCAGCAACAAAAGAATGTGTTAGACTCTTGAGGGAGTCACTCCGCTTCCTTTGGTCATTTTGGAACTGCGATGAGGTAATGCTCACGTGACTCTGAGGAGGGGGGGGGGCAAAGCCAAGGGGGAAGAAAAGACATGATAAAAGGGAGAGACATTTGCCATGCTCTCTCTCTCTCCCCCACCTACAGACGCCACACCAAGCAACTGAAGTGCTGATCAAAGGGGAGAGCCTGGCTGAAGAGCAACCAGCCAGCCTGTGGTGATAAACATCTAAGTTTATAAGGACATTGAAAGTGTTAAGAACAGTTTAGAATGCGTTTTGCTTTTATTTCATTTGACTAATTTTGACTTCTTATGCTTTGATTTATAATCACTTAAAATCTATCTTTATAGTTAATAAATCTGTTTGTTTATTCTACCTGAAGCAGTACATTTGGTTTGACGCGTGATAGAGACTCTCCTTGAGATAACAAGCCTGGTGCATATCAATTTCTTTGTTAAATTGACAAACTCATATAAGCTTGTAGCGTCCAGCAGGCATAACTGAACACTGCAAGACAGAGAGGCTGTGTCTGGGACCAGAGATATTGGGTAGTGTCATTCGGTTGCACAGTCCAAGGAGCAGCTTACATGCCAGAGGCTGTGCGTGAACAACCCAAGCGTGGGGGTTCTCACAGCAGAGCAGAGTAAGGCTGGCTCCCAGAGTCAAGGATTGGAGAGACCTAGCGGCTCACCGGTCCAGACAACACCAGTGGAGAATGTCACAGCACTATAATACAACTGTACATTATTTTTATTATTGAGTCTGCAAAAAAAACGCTATATAAATAAATTACAATGATTTGGACATGTAAAGTTAATTAAGTATTCTAGGAAAATTTGTCAGTGCTGCCACCAGCAAGAGTCGGGTAGCTGCGCTCTGAGGCCACCAAAAAATTTGTTGTGTCAGAACCCCTGAATTCTAGACTCAGTAGTGAGGACACCCTCTCATATGCTCACCTCTTTATATTGGTGGACAAGTCCAGCATATGTAGGTGTTGGTGTTTGATTTGCCTGCTTGCACACAATGCTCATGCTAATGACAGGTGCATGTACCCTGGGCTGGGTCTGAGTCCATCTGGATTCTCTTTAGATTCAGGGGACTATGGTCTGCAGAGGACTTAACTTTACACGTCAGTGTCACAGAGCTGAAAACTCTCAGACTGGTGTGCCAAGTATTTCTGCTGTAGATCAAGGGAAACAGCGTGTTAGTCCTCACAAACAACACATCTGCAATGTTCTGCCTCAACAAGCAGGGAGGAAACCGCTCTTCTCCACTTTGTTGAGAGGCAATTTTCCTTTGGGAGCTCTGTATTACCAACTCAATAAATCTAGAAGTTTCTGGACTCCCACAGGGAGTCCAAAACAATTTGGCAGATCACCTGAGCAGATCGTTTGTGTCACCTCGAGTGGTCTCTTTGTCCAGATGTGGCCAGATACAGTGGGGGTTTCCCCAGGTTCCCTGACAGACATGATCTTATCACCATGGTAAGGCAGGCTCTTCTATGCTTTCCCACCAATCCCACTGATTCACAGAGTATTACTGACAATAAAATGGGACTAGGCCAGAGTCATACTCATAGCCCTGGGATGGGCCCATCAACCCTGGTTCTTTATTCTTCTGGCATAGTCAGTGAAACCACCAATTTCACTTTCATTAGACTTGGACCTAATCTCTCAAGACTGTGGTCACCTACTCCACCTGAGCCTGCAAACTCTTCATTTAACTGCATGGGTGCCCCATTGATAGATGTTAGGGAGCAGTCTTGTTTGAAAGAGGTTCAAAAGGTTTTGCTAAGTAGAAGAAAGCCCTCTACTAGGGCTACTATCTCTCTAAGTAGAGACATTTCTCCGGCTGGTTGCATCATTCTGGACTATTGCTGTCTCATTCTTTGATTAAATACAGACTAAATTACTTATTATACCTGAAACATCAAGGATTGGATGTTGGTTCTGTTAAGGTACATCTAGAAGCTATTTCAGCTGTCCATCCTAAAGTGGATAATTGGTTTATTTTTTCTAATGACATGTCAAAAACCTTATTGATAGGTCTAGTCAAATTGTATTCTTAGGTGCACGATTCTGTCCCCCTGTGGGATTTAAACTTGGTGTTGTCCTGACTTATGGGTCCCCCTTTTGAGCCTTTGGCTACTTTCTCTCTGCAACATCTGTCAATGAAGGTGGCATTTTTGGTTGCCAGCACCTCTACCGGAATGGTAGAGAGCTGCATGTGTTAGTGTCTTGGACTCCCTATACGGTCTTTTTTAAGATGGTTTTATCTGCGCCCACATCAGAGGTTTGTCCCACTGATTGTATCCTCTCTCCATGTTGGCCAGCAAACTTACTTCCCTGCATTCTTCCCAAAATCAGATCTGAGTAGGGAAGAGGAATATTTGCACATGCTGGATGTCAGAAGAGCTCTGGCATTCTACCTTGACAGAACCAAGCAGTTCTGAAGTCCTCTGAACAGTTTGTGACAGTTGCAGACAGAATGAAAGAGCAATCAGCCTCTATTCAGAGAATTTTTTCTTGGGTAGTCTCTTGTATATGCATGTGCTATAACCTGGCTAATGTCACCCTGCTGAGCAGAGTCCCATCTCATTCAATGAGATTGCAGTTAGTCTCTGCTGCTTTTCTAGCACATGCTCCAATTCTGGACATTTAGCGGCAACCTGGTCCTTAGTCCACGTGTTTGCTTCCCATTATGCTTTAGCTCAGGACTCGAGAGACGATACTAGAGCTGGGCAAGTTGTCCTCCAATCTTTGTTTAGATAAATATAATCCCACCTACTGTTTCACAGCTTGTGAGTCACCAAGAGTGGGATGCACACGTGCAACCATTGGAAGAACTAAAAATAGTAACTAACCTGTTCAGTAACAGTTGTACCTCAAGGTGTGTTGTACGTGTCCATTCCATGACCCGACCTACTCCTATTCTATATCGGAGTTCCAGCAAGAAGGCGCTGGGGGAGGCTCTGCTCCTTATACCTGCACAAAGTGGCATGTGGCAGCTGAGAACACTTGAGGTGCCCAGCAGGTACTGCTGAGGGAAAATGTTCTTGGTGGCCTTGCTCTGGGCACACAGACACCAAGAGTGGAATGGACATGTGCAATGCATCTTGAAGAACAATGGTTAGTGAATGGATTAGGTCAACTATAACCATTTTTACAAACGCTTGCTTTCCATGAAAAGAAAATGAAAAGAAAAAAGAAAAAAAACATGAAACTTCTGTTGTGACAGTCTATTCTGGCCAATCACTGTTTATTAGAAGAGGAAATTTGCACAGTACAGCAGTTTTAACAAAGAAAAAACACCCCACAAAAGCTAGGCTAACACCTAGAAGTGCTTCCCCCTGTTTCACAAGGTCTTTTTTAATTAAAAAGGATTTACATTTATTTAAAGACATTTTTATAAATTTTGATTTGAATACAAATCATGTCCTACAGTTTTGCCAAAATAAACTTGGCAGCTCTCTTTTTTTTTCTTTCTTTTTTCTTTTTTTTAGTGTTGGCATGTAATGAATATTAATGGAGCATCACTTCCCTGTGTTTGGCGTGATACTTTCTCCATGTAAATACTGGTTTTGAAATACCAAATTTAATGCCTTCAAATTATTCAATTCCGTTTTCATTCATTGATAAAGAAATTGCCATTTCTGTTCTGTAACAACTTGAATGTGTTTGTTATGCAGTGAAAATTGCTAGCAGTTTTTTAATAAATAAGAAAACTCAGTTCCATAAGTTAACCCTCTTATCAGCTTCTCGGTGCATCTTGTCCCTTCTGTATCTGTGTTTTACACTGTAAACTCCTTGAGTTAAGGGTTCTCTGTTTTTTGTGTTTTACAGCGCCAAGCACACTGTCGTTAATTACATAATAATAGGGAGATAATAGGGAGCAATAAATCAGTTTGGATAAAGTAGAACTGACCTGAACTTGATCCCCAAACTCAGACCAACCCCAAACTATTCTGGGGTTGGAAAAAAATCTGATTCTAAAAATGATTATCATCATACACCTCTGCACCCACTGGCTTTGTTGGAAATGGAAACACAATTATCAATATATTGTAACAGAGTCTGTTTTTTGTGGTATATGTGGCACAATTGTTTCCAGAAAGTTACAGAAATCTCATCAGAGAAGTTAATGTTGTGCAATTTGCAGCCTAGTTTCCGCTTGCCTCAGTTTTTAATAAGGGTAATGAGGAACTCTGGGACAGTGGCAGGGTGGTTAATGGGAACAAGGTTATGGAAGTAGAAATTACCACATCCAAGGTGGAAGCCAAACTCAAAAAGTTTAATAGGACCAAATCCGGGGGCCCAGATTATCTCCATCCAAGAATATTAAAGGAACTGGCTCATGAAATTTCAAGTCCAACAGCAAAATGAATCTGTAAACTCAGGGGGCTGTACCCTATCCATGGAGAATTGCAAATATAGAACCTATATTTAAGAAAGAGGAAAAAAAGTGATCCAGGAAACTAGAGGCCCATAAGTTTGACCTTGATTGAATGCTAAGTCTTAGAACAAATTTTGAAAGAGAGAGTGGTTAAGGACGTAGATGTAAACGGTAATTGGGATAAAATACAACATGATTTTACCAAAAGTAGATTATGCCAGACCAACCTGATCTTTCTATGAGAAGATTACCGTTTTTCTAGATAAAGGAAATTCACTAGATCTAATCTACCGGGGTTTCAGTAAGGCATTTGATACAGTTCCACATGGGAAATTATTAGTTGAATTGGAAAAGATGGGGATTAATACAAGAAGCAAAAGGTGGATGAGGAAATAGTTAAAAAGGGAGACTACAGTGGGTCATGCTGTAAGGTGTACTGTCAGAATGGAGGGAGGTTACTAGTGGAGTTCCTCAATGTTAAATAAGATTGGTCCCAAGACCTAACATTTTCGTTAATGGCCTGGGCACAAAAAGTGGGCATGTGCTAATAACATTTGTGGATGATATAAAGTTGAGGGGTATTGCCAATATGGAGGAGAACCAGAATATCATACAAGAAGATTTGAATAACCTTGAACACTGGAGTAATAGAAATGGGATGAAATTTAATAGTGCAAAGTGCAAGGTCATGAACTTAAGGACTAACAACAAGAATTCGTGCTATAAGCTTGGGAAGTATCAGTTGGAAGTTACAGAGGAGAAAGACCTGGGTGTATTGGTCAATCACAGGATGACTGCGAACCGCCAGTGTGATGCAGCCATGAAAAAGTCTTAATTCAATCCTAGGATGCATCAGGCGAGGTGTTTCGAGTAGAGATAGGGAAGTGTTAGTACCATTGTACAAGGCACTGGTGACACCTCATCTGGGATACTGTGTGCAGTTCTGATCTCACTTGTTTAAGAAAGAGGAGTTCAAATTGGAATGGTGCAGAGAAGGGCTACTGTGACACAGAGGACTGGATAATCTACCTTATGAGAGGAGACTTCAGGAATTTGGCTTGTTTACCCTAGCACAACAAAGCCTGGGGGGAGATATGATTGCTCTCTATAAATACATCAGAGGGATAAATACCAGGGAGGGATAGGAGTTATTTAAGTTAATGGCCAGTGCTGGCACAAGAACAAATGGATATAAACTGGCCATCTGTAAGTTTAGCTTGAAATTAAGGGAAGGTTTCTAACCATCAGATGAGTGAAGTTCTGAAACAGTCTTCAAGCGGAGTCATGGGGGCAAAAAACATAACTTGTTTCAAGACTGAGTTTGACAGGTTTATGGAGGGGATAGTATGGTGAGATTGTCTACAATGGCATGTGGCCCATCCACGACTGCTATTAGCAAATATCTCCACAGCTGGAGATGGGACACTAGAGGGGGGAGGCCTCTGAGTTACTACAAAGAATTCTTTGTCTCTTCAGTTGTCTCGCAGGTGGGTCTTGCTAACTGATTGCCATATTGGGGATCATGAAGGAATTTCCCCCAGATCAGATTGGCAGTGACCCTCATGTTTTTTGCCTTCTTCTGCAGTGGGGGCACAGGTCACTTAATGATTTGAACTAGAGTAAATGATTGATTTTCTGTAATTTGAAGTCTCTAAATCAAGATTTGAGGACTTCAAGAATTCAGCCAGAGGTTATGGACCTATCACAGGAGTGGATGGGTGAGGTTCCATGGCTTGCAGTGTGCAGAAGGTCAGACAGGATGATCACGATAGTTTCTTTTGGCCTTAGTGTCTATAAGTCTGTGAGGATCAGTTTAATATTCAAAGAACCTAACTAAAGATTTTGACTTGCTGGCTGGGGAGCCCTCTTCCTCTGAGTATGCTAAAAAGAGTGACCACATTTCTAAATACCTCTCCTCTTTTCAACACTTCTCTTGTCTCCATACTTAGTGTGAAAGCTTTTCCAAATTACAAGGACAGTCCATGTTTTAGTATACCACAATTCAATTGGAGAAGTCATTTCCCCCCAATAATATGCAATGCAAAGTCTTGCTGCTAAAAATAAAAAAGAAATTAATTTGTCCTTCTATTTAAAATATAGATCCTTTACTGAAACATTATGTAAGCAGGTGAGAGGAACTGTAGGAAGCCGGTATTTTGTCTTTAGATGGTTTTGGGGGGAAATTATTAATGTCTGGACACAACCACCACATGTGCAAGTATGTTCTCCTTTTCCCACAACTGTACAACAGAGTGCCTCTCCAATAGCAAAAATATGATGAATCTTAACAGGAGTCAAATGCCATCTATAACGTATTTTATAAAACTTTTATTTGAGAAACATAAATTGAAGCTGTATATCCGCTTTCCCATATAGAGACCCACTCATCCACATCAATTTGTTTGTTTGTTTTGGCTAAATATTGACAAACCATTTTTGGACCAAATCGTCACTTGACTTTTAAAAGTTTCCACTGGGCTTGCTACTCTCTCAGTGAAGTCAGACAAAACTTCCTTTGAATGGAACAACAACAGGCTCTGGTCCATTGTTAAATTTTGCACATTTTGAGTGAATTCACTTTCTATTGGTCCAATTTGGTGTTTCTGTAAATTTGTGTATTGTATGTTTTTTTTAATCTAAAGCATTCAGCTATTAAACTGCATCTAAAGCAAGTTCTTTAACTAAACTGCTGTATATTATGGCAGGAATAATTGCAGGGCTTAGCGCTAAGACAACATGTGCACAAATGTCCGATGCTGGATTAGAGCCGACAGACAGAGTGAGAGCATTCCTGGTTGCATAGCCTGTTAGCACTTTATGTACTAAACAGCAATGGGATTACTTTAGTTGACTGCTAGACTTAGTCTGACCTAATGCCAGTGTGGCAAAAGGGACAATGAAAGGAAATTCTAAATATCCTGTACAGCAATTAATATTATCACTGAGTGATATTTCTTAAGAGAAAATTGAGTTCTTACAGAACCATGGAATGTACTGAATTCATTCAACAAACTTCTTTCCCTCTTAAAGGTATCAGAGTAGCAGCCGTGTTAGTCTGTATCCGCAAAAAGAACAGGAGTACTTGTGGCACCTTAGAGACTAACAAATTTATTAGAGCATAAGCTTTCGTGGGCTGTAGTCCACGAAAGCTTATGCTCTAATAAATTTGTTAGTCTCTAAGGTGCCACAAGTACTCCTGTTCTT